>NW_018164779.1:424284-428505 GCF_001263595.1 Phalaenopsis equestris | reverse complement strand
GCAATTTAGTTGGAATAAACGTGTCTTAGCAGTTTGTAGTCGTGCGTAGAAGTTATAAGAGGGAATTAGACCTATAAATAGAAGGGGTTTATGAAAGAATTTCACCCCGGATTATTTTTAGCCCTAAAAATCTAAAAAAGATAGAGATTTAGAGAAAATGTCTTCATAGGAGATGGATTTAAAGAAGAAGGAAGAAGTTATGAAGAAGAAGTTCATTAGTCAAAGTGCACAGGAGATGTATAAAGGTTTCTTAGCCATTAGTATTGAAGGGATATCGGAGAAGATCAACCAGATGGAGAATACTATATCTGTATTAGAGACAAAGGTGCTTAAATTGCATGCTCATCTAGAACATATTGGGTGGAAAATTAAGATGCAATTCAGCCATACCAGTTATATAGAGGAAGCGGATAAGGTGATGTTCCTTAAGCAAAAAGGGATCGAAGATGATAGTATTAGAGCTTGTCACCACCATCCATTTTATCAATTCTATATTCCTGGAGAGACTACTGAAAGACAAGAATTCATTCCTTCTAGACAAGAATTCATTCCTTCTAATGAAGAGTGGCATTAAGTTTAGTGTTAGGAATTATGTGTTTAAAGTCATGTTTTTAAGTGTGTTAGTGTTTATGTCTTGTGTTTAGTGTTTGTGTCACTTATGTGTTTAATTGTAAAATGTGTGTTAAGTGTTTTGTACTTAGGAAGATTTTCTCATCCAAGACTATTTGGAGAGAGAACTAAGTGTTAAATGTTTTTTTACTTGTTTATGAATTAGTATAAGTTTATTTTTGTGAAAATTTGTGTTATTTTTAGCCTTGAATTGAATTAAGTATCATGGAGAATTTTGAGAGAGAAGGGAGTTATAGGAAGTAAAAATAGTCATTTAATTGCTATGAGACCATTTAGGGGTGGTTTACTTAGGCTAATGGTGCATTTTACATAAATTAAAATTTTCAAAAATTATGCATCGGCGCCTAAGCTCCACATCTCGCGCTTAAGCGCGAGCCAACCCGAGAGGCAGGCGCCTATTTCTTGATTTTTATCGAGAGTATTCTTAGGTAACTTCCGTTATCTATGATGTAATTAACTATAGGGGCTTGCCCTTATAGGAAGCTTTTCCCGAACCCAGCATAATATAAACCCTATTTAATTCCTTATATTAAATAGGGGAATTTGTCGGCCAATATATTGGTTTTCGCAGACCAAACAGATGTCATAACTTTCTCTAGTTTATTTAATCGAGTCTCACCCTCAATTCTTGTGTTCATCCTTTAGGATAGATACAGGATTTGAGGTAAAGCGCTCTTTCATTTAAACTATGAAAATTATGGGGTCAGTTTGACTTCATCTCTTTCAAAACTAAATTTTTTTTAACGTCCTTCCGAAGCGGGCAACGGATTTTCAATTCCGATGACCGACAGCTTCTTACGGGCAAACTCCACACCAAAAATAGTGCCGACAATTGTTGAACTTTATATGTGTGATATATTAAATGTTTGATATCTAGTCTTCAACGTTAGTTTGTATGGTGTCATTTTGATGCTGAATTAGATGTATTTGTTTGAAAAATATTGGTTTGTAATCGTGTAGATTTTATATATAAATGTGAGTTTTGGGTTGTTTGTGAAAATTTGTTGTTAGAAGATTATTTAATTATGAATACAAGTGTTAATTTAAGTTAATTAGATGTTAGCATGGTTTTTTATACAGCAAATTTCAAAAGAAAATCTAAATCTGAAGTTTTTTTGTGTTGGCGCCAGAGGCGCTAGTTTCCTGAAACCGCCCAGATTTCATTAAAATCACAAAAAAAAACTACTGTAAAACCCCATTTTTACTGCTTGGGTCGTCTCCTACCTCTAGAATAAGGCCAAAACTCAACCTAGGGCTTGCCATTTCGTGGATTTGAGGAGATTTGAAGGTTAAAAAGTCTTGAATTTTATCTTCCCTTTGTAAGAGCTTCACTTTAAGTTTGAAATTTTTTATTTTCACAATGGATTTTGCCTACATTATGGAAATTCAAAAATTTGAGTTTTTATTGAAGAAGTTTAGAGAGAACACATGGTGAAAAGTTTCTTACCAAGTATTCCTACTTTTAAAGTTTGATTTATGATATTGTGAATTTATTTGGATTTTATGTGAATTTATTTAGAAATTGCTATGGTTCCAAGAGTGAAAAGAGGAAAGCCTTCGAGAGGTTTTGATGTAAGATGATTTATTAATTTAAAGGCTTGGTATAATTATAATACTATGATAGGTACAAGAAAATTGATTTAGGAGCTTGCATTCTCAAACCCAGGAGGAGAGATTGAAAGGTTGATAATTGCTCGGAACTGGGAGGCTTTTTGCTACTTCACCACAGTAATAATTGTTCCTATTATTCGTGAATTTTATGTCAATCTTTGGGTGACATCTGATGAGCATGTTTATGTTAGAAGTAAAAGTGTTGAATTTACTCATGAAATGATCAATGCATTATACCGGTTGCAAAACGAATTTCATTGTGTGTATTCTGCATTTGTGATTTTTGATTGATCACTTGATGAAGTAATTGTCTATCTTACTGATGGATGGGGAGAATGGAAATAATCACAAGGTTAATTTCTCCACTTCCATGTTAAATGTGCAATCTAAAGCATTGCATTACATTATTTCTGTAAAATTACTTCCATCTAATCATCTTAGCGAAGTAACCAAGGAGAGAGCAGTATTGAATTTTTGCATCCAACAAATGAAGGTTGTTGATATTAGTGCTCTTATTCTACAAAATGCTCAGAGTATTGCTAGAAGTGGGACCACTGGTGGTTTAGGTTATTTCGCCTTTATTTTCACTTTATGTGAACAATCAGGAGTAGAGTTTGATAAGGATGAAGAAATTTTACTACCACCTAAACCCATTGGAAAACCCATAGTTCATAAATTTGAATCATTTGTTGGATCTAGAAGGGGAAGTAGTGATATACCTACTACATCTGCTGCAGGACCATCTACTTTCGATACTTATTCATTTGAAAAAATTATGGAACAGTTGATGATTCGACAATCAGATATTATAGCAATGTAGGACATAATAAGTGGTTTGGAATCAAGAAATACTCACAACGATGATTATAAGCAGAGAAGAGTACAATATGATATTGCATATCAAGAAACTATGATTAGATATCTTAGGGGTGATCATACTGTAGAATTTCTTACATGCCTCAGTTTTACACCTTATGTGCAAAATAACTTTGAAGAAGATGAAGAAGAGGAAGAAGAGGAGGAGGAAGATGATGAATGATGATTTATTAGGTTTTATCTGTTTTCATTCGTTGTTGTTTGTTTCATTTGTTGTTATTATTATGATTTGGACAATTTATTTGTTTTGTTCATGAAACAATTGAACTTGTTGTCTGTATAGATGTAAATTATGGATTTTTATTTCAGCGTTGTTAATTTCTTTAATTTACTGCATAGTTTTTTAATTTACCTTTTCTTAGCAAATCATGTGATATATTATGTTTCATTTGATGCTTTAAAGGCTGTACTGTTTAAATTAGTGTCTACAATGTGTCAGAGCCAAGTTTCATATTCAATACCTACTACAAGTTTGTTGACCTCACTTTTGGTTGAGGCCTAGAAAACTTTTTTAGTAGCCTAGGTCTAGCCATAGGACTTTCCTATTGACTAGTCTTAGAAAATTAGAAAATGTACCCCCACCATTAGAAATTCAAAACTCTTCTTTTTACTCAACTTGAAATTTTACATAATGATCTTAACCTCTAACATTTAGTAGGTAAGATCATTATAAGAGAATTCAAGAAGAGTCCCTATAGGATTACTTGGCTTTAGGATTGACCCTGGGTGTTGACTTGGAACTAGGGTACACCATATCTTCACAATACATTAATCCATGGTTCATTTAGAATGGATATCTATCCAATTAAATGTGAAATGCCTAACTTGGTCTTTTGCCCCTAGGCACCTCCAAATTACCTAACTGCCCTTGGGACCCAAATTTGGCCAAAATTCCCAAATTTTGCCAAAATACCCAAAATTGATCAAAACACATTTCAAACACCTTGAATACATCCAAACTTGTCAAAATTTTCAAAAATGACCAAATTACCAAGATACCCCTTCATGACCCAAAATCCAAAAATTCCAAAAATTCCTAAAAAATCCCAATAAATCTAAAATATTCCCAATTTCATTTTGTTCAACTACACCTTGGTCCAATTT
>NW_018164779.1:391102-418425 GCF_001263595.1 Phalaenopsis equestris | reverse complement strand
TTGCCCTTATAGGAAGCTTTTCCCGAACCCAGCATAATATAAACCCTATTTAATTCCTTATATTAAATAGGGGAATTTGTCGGCCAATATATTGGTTCCGCAGTTCAAACGGATGTCATGACTTTCTCTAGTTTATTTGATCGAGCCTCACCCTTCAATTCTTGTATTCATCCTTTGGGATAGATACAGAATTTGAGGTAAAGTGCTCTTCCATTTAAACTATGAAAATTATGAGGTCAGTTTGACTTCATCTTTTTCAAAACTAATTTTTTTTTTAACGTCCTTCCGAAGCGGGCAACGGGATTTCAATTCCGATGGCCGACAGCTTCTTACGGGCAAACTCCACACCAAAAATAGTGCCAACAAAGTTAGCTTTATTTTTGTGCATTTACTATTTTCTTTCCACCTACAATTTTTGTATTACATGCTTTACTTATTATTAAAAAAATTTAAGTTTGGGGGAAATAAAATTTTCTTTAAAAGAAGTAAACTAAATTTTATTTGCCCTCAATTAACTATATTTTTAAAATTAATTTAACATGACCTTAGGTATTAGAGTCTAACTTTGGATAACTATATTTTTGTTTTTAAATATTATAGTAAATTTAAGCAAAAATCTTTAATAATGAAGGTCGATTCTAGAGTTAAGATATTTAATATGAAAGAATAATACTATGATTTTTCTATTTAAAGTAAATGAAATTGTATTTTTGAAGTATTAGGAATCTTAGAGTTTGATATAAGAATAAAAGAATGCGACTTCATGAAAATTCTTCAAAGCTAATATGAATTTATAAAGTAAAGTAAGATAAGAAGTTAACTTTAAGAAGGGGATGGTGAAATTCAAAATTATTAAAGGCTATTCATATATAGTAATCCTCACATGGAAAATGAAAGAAAATAAAGGATTGAAAATGACCCTAAAAAAAAGAAAAAAGAAAAGAAAAAGAAAAGAAAAGAAAATAAAGAGAAAAAGGAAAAGAAAGGAAAATATGTGAGGAGAAGCTTTAAGAGATGCCTAATAAAAAATTGGCTTCACTTGAATCAACTTGAGAAAAAAAGACTTTATTACATTATCTAAATTTGTATTTCAATATTAGCAATCTTACTAATAAAGTTTTCATAAAATTCTTTTTCATATGGACATTCTAAGTATCTTTGATATGACAAATTTCAATTCTTCTTGAAATGAATAGACATTTAGAAATATTAGATATGATTACTAGGTGTTCTTATACTTTTAGTTTTAACCAAAGTTATTAAAAGTTTTTTTAAGTTATATTATTATATTTATTAAACTAAATTATTGAAGTTTATTAGTTAATTTCTACAATAAGCCATATTTTTATGTAGTAAAAAAGTCATATGAGGACATGTAACATTTAAATTTGGGGGATTTTAATATAAAAAAAAATGTGTACTTTTATGTATACATTTTATGCTTAAATTTGGTGATATTGCACTTTAAAGAAGAGTATTTTCATATATTTGGTGTAGGCACATTGATTTTAGACATTTAGAGCAAAAATGAGCAAAAGGTAAGAAATTTGGAGTCAAAATGCATTTTTTCAACATCCTGGCACCAAAGGCGGCAGAATCCAGAAGACAGCGTGAAACTCAAATAAGCTAGGGCCAGAGGCGCCAGAGACGATTTAAGACGGATTGTGCCGGTTATTGACTACTTTTGAGAGGTTATAGAAGGCTTCAATTAATTCAAACGCCTCATGGAGTAATTCAATGCATCTAAATACTTTGGAAAGACTCTTAAATGAAGAGATATGTCTCTTGGATGAAGGGACTTGTCTCTTGGTGTGAAGAGGTGTGCCTTATGGGAAAAAACAGGGAATTTTGAATTCCTTTGAAGAAAGGTTGGCACCTTAATTAAAAAGAGGAGCCTAGTGTGGCCATATAAGATGAGAGTGGAGAGTGTGGGGGCAAGTGGCATGAGAGAGAGTTGTAGATGAAGAGTTAGAATTTTCTTCTAGAGTTGTAAGAAGAGAGGGAAAGTGAAAGGTTTCTTCATTACATTTCTAAGAGAGCATTGAGTGTAGTTGTAAAGAGAGAAAGTGTTTAAAGGAAACTTCAAGGGATTTGCTTGAGAATGAGTGTGAGATAAGTTGTGTTCTTTCCTTTTTTTGTTTTGTAAACTCGTTTTTATAAATAAAATTTATGTTTGGTCGCATCATTCTCATGAATTCTGAGTAGCCTTCTTTATCCTTCTCCCTACAATAAGATATGGTTTTGTGAAGAATTAATTTTGTTATGTAAGGTTTTAAATGTCAATAAATTGTGATAATTCAAATTCTGATCTTCATTTACTTTTCAATTTGACCAATTGAAGTGTTAAAATTTGTTGAGAAACATAATATCCAAAAGAGCTATACTTTCTACAACAAGGTAAGAGTCACATTCAATTTCATAGGTGAGAATGTAGTCTATAGGGTTGAGTGCAAATAAATAAGGAAATATATTTTGATAAGCGTAAAATTGAAGGTTTTAGGGTGACAGACTAGCGTGATAGACTGAAATCCCCAATTTGATCAAGTTGCTTGGAAACTAAAGCGAGATTGTTAGCCCTCAAGGGAGAGAGAAATGAGAGCTCTGGAGTGGGAGCCAACATCCTCTCAACCTAACCACGAATTTAGGAACAAAACTCTAGACCAGTCAATATTCTTTATGCACTCTCAGAGGGTAAATAATAAGATTGCTTCTATTTGACACAATACAATTATATATATAATTTTGAATGATTTTAATTACTTCACAATCCATAAACTCATTGTAAAGGGAAAGGATGCTTTCTTAAATTTGAACTCTTCATTTCAAAACTTTGTTTAGTCTTAGTAAGTTTAATTTTGAAGTTTAGAATATAACTTAGTTAACTTAATTCTTTTAACTGCATTTCATTTAGCATACATCAAATTCACTTTAAATTTATTTTTCTTATTTAAGATTTTGATGTTTGAATATTGTGTTTTGAATTATAACCATAAGAATTTTTAACTCCCTGTGAGATCGATGCTTAAGACTTCATTAGAGCCATTTATTACTTGAGTGATACATATACGTGTTATTACTAAGGTTTGACAGCTTAAAGATTTTAAAATATAAAACTATTTTATACTTAAGTGATTTTTATTGTGATTGATCTACATATTTACTAATTGTGCTGTCGTGAGCATGTTGTAGTATTGAAAGATATTTACAACTCATACACAAAAATACCGCATCACTTGGTCATGTATAAATTGAGTTTTATTGTCATTTAATATTATATAATTAAGGTTGATTGACCATAATTTGAGGTAAGGTTGAACGACATTGGCCTACTTGAAGTTGAGTTGACTGGTTTGATTGAACTTTATTAAAAAATAATCAATATTGATCGGGTTGAATTTGGGGTTGAATATCCTTGATTGAGTTGATTTTGAGTTTGCATACTTTAATTAAGTTAAATTAGAGTTAACTGCATTGACAAAGATGAAGTGGCTCTAACTTTGACTAAGTGAGATTTTTATATTATCAACATTGACTTCGCTAAACATAAGTTTATATATTTTAAGTAGCTTTATAAGTTCGAGTAAGAAATGATCCATGATAGATCTTGAAATTTTCACAAACTATTGTTTCTTAGAGAGTCAACATAAACTCTTTCTTAAGACTCAAGAATGATCATCATAAATATTCCTACTAAATTTTTTTTTAAGAGGACAAAACCTCTATCAAACAAGTTTTAATTATATGCAAATTATCAGTAGAGTCAAAATCAATTTGACAAAAAAGTCAACCACAAAATTAGAATTTTGCATGAATGTTTTTATTTTTTCATTAAGACATGTTAATTTACAACATTATAAAAATCTTCAGCGAATTTAACCACACTCTAATCATTCATGCTATAGACTTATCATATTAATATTGATCATACTTATTTGATAGGATTTATTTTGCATTGCACTTTATTATTGATAAAATTTATGAATTAAATATATTAAAAATAATCATTTTTTTTGAGTAAATTCTTATCAATAATTAAATCAATATCATTCATTATAAGTGATCGATATTTTTAATTAAAATTGAATAAAACCTGTGATAATTTTAATACAAATTTATCATTTTTTATAAGAAGTAAACATTACAATCTAGGTTAATTGAGTGGTTTATTAAATTAAAATCAACTGATTAGAATGATTAATTCTAAGAGTTAAAAAGATAAAATGATATATAAGTAATAATTAAATTTAAGATGGCATATCACTGAAAAAAAATAAGAATTAAAAAGTGGCAATTATTTTTTATGCAATTGCCCCTAAAAAATGAATAATTACATACAAAACATTAGAAATATTGCTATTTATAAAACAAGCATAAAATAAAAAGAATTTGAAAAAGATAAAGCTTAGTTTGTAAATAGCTATATTTCGGAATCCTTTCATGTAATTGTCCCAATAAAAAAAAAATAAAATCCTCGTGTACAGACAAATCATTCTCAGCCACCCGTTGGATTTGCAGAGTGTCTGCGGCAAACCATGAGAAGAAAAACTGAAAGAATCATCGGAATGAAAAATGTCGGAAGCCTTCTTCGGCTTCATTAGCAATCTTAGTTAGCCTAACACGCTTCTTCTGGTTAAAGACTTCCACCTTACGCTCGAAGTCATGCTCGCCGCATATTCTTTCACAAGCCCTAGTTTTCTTAGTGCCGCTTCTAAATCCTTTGGGGTCGTCAACCCCGTTCCACTACCGCCAGCAAGCCATCGCTGCATTTCGCGCTCTGCTGCTGTCCGATTTGGAGTTAAATGCACTGCTACCAGGCCCCCAAAATCCCCCGGTATCTCTTCTTCTATTCTTTGATTCATTAAATTTAGTGTTCCTTAGCTTAGCTTGTGGTTGGCTCTCATTTGCAGCCGAGGAAGATTGGAAGGTCAAGCGAGATGTTTTGCTGCAGAAGAGGGTAACGACTACAGCCCAACCGCCCCATTGATATGTTTGAAATAACTGAGAATCAAGCTTACTAGTGAAGCTAGGCAGTAAGAACCTTATCTAATTGTCGTCCATGTGGACAATTAGGACAATTAGATGCTTGGGCTTCTTTTAGCTTCCATCTTTCACATTTTCTGGTGAAGCACTTTTCATATGATCAATAATGAAATGGATATGTTAGGATTGTCTCAAAGATTATTGATGTAATAGGTATGAAAAGTATTAAGTAGTTCATGAGTCTTATATTGGTTTTTTTTTCTTACAAATAGTTTGAATTGGGAGCTATTAGTTATGCAATGAAATTTGTAAAATTTTATTCCTCTGAATATCTTCTACCTCCATCTCCTCCTCTTGATCATGTATTTTCTTGCAGTTGCTGGCAAGCTGTTGTCATTGCTTATTCTGCTTGCTTGAAAGGTTTGTATCAATTGTCTCTCTTGCTATGATCTTCCTCTGCTTGCTCTCAAAATCTAATTAGCCAGTTTTCAAGCCAAGAAATCGCACCATTTCTCTATTGCAGTACTTGTTGTTTCTCTGAAATCTAAGAACTAGTTGTTATCATTCCTTTCTTGATTTACCTTTTCCTGTTTCAAAATGCAATAAAGATATTTGATGAAACACTCTGTAACGCCAATGAATAATGAAATGGGTGCAACGGCCAACTTGTTAGAACTTCAAAATAGTGTTGAACAAAATTAAGCATAATTTGGAAGATTATATACAATTTTCATCGGTTTTTGACTAGACTTGAGGTTATCCTGTGCTTACCCCAATTTCAACACCAATGTTGGCTGCAAACAAACTCTTGCAACTTAACTGTTTTCTTATATTTGAAGTTGATTTATCTTTTTTGTCCAATGATGAATGGAGGGCATTTTGCGATGCACCCAAATCCTTAACAAATGGTAAGCACCTCATCGAGGCCCTTATGTGATTCTGTTTGTTCTAGATGCATCCTCTCCTATTACCGTGGTTCAATCTATAATCAAAAAACTTGTTTGTGTTCTTTGCTTGAATTAATCGATGATCCTAGCACTTGCTCAAATACATTGTTTGATATAAATGGATATCAAAGCCTCTCTTTTACTCCACCATTACAGCTACTCACAATTTTTGAAGATACTTTTACTAAATTCATATCGACTCCAATTGCACTAGTGCAATCATAAGAATCAATTGAACATGTGGGTACCTCAAGTACCATTTGGAAATTGTTTGAGGGAAGTGTGGCTTGATGGCTGCCCACCTCCTGTAGTCACACCGCTGTTTATGCGACTATTTTAAGACTTGAAAATTTGTATGAATTTTTTATATGGATTTATCCTGCTATACTATGTGCTTCGACCTTGAGGGAAAGGTGCCTTTTAAAGTTGTTGATAATGATCCAATCAATCATATCATGGGTATATTAGCATTATATTGAAAAATCTTTATGATTCATTAGTTCAGTAATAGGTACAAAAATCAAATAGATAGTTTATGGGTGTTTATTAGTCTTGTACTTTGTATAATAGCCTCAATTGGAAGCTATTAGATGTGCAATGAAAGATTCTCTTACTTAGACTATCTTCCTTCTCGTAGTCTTTATTTTCTCAATCCTACATTTTCTTGGAGTTGCTGGTGAACTACAATTTCTATTTATTCCCCTTAATCTAATAGATTCATGTATTAGCGAGAGCACCAATTGATACGAACTTGGATTAACAAAGATTGTAGTCCACTGGCAACTCATAGAGAACTCAGGATGTGAAGGGGGAGGAGGAAGAAGATATTCAAAGCAAGGGGATGTTGTTCATTTCATTGCATATCTGATAGCTCCCAATAAAGCCAACTTATATAAAATACAAAACTATTAGTAACCCATAAATTATCTATTAGTTGGTCATATCTGTTACTTAAGAAATGACTCATAAATATTCTTTAATATAATCCTAGCATACCCATTACATCAGTGATCTATCTAAGGACCATTTTGTCTCCATTTAATTATTTTTTTAAAGTAGTTTTTGTTGCAGGTTTTAGCTGAGAAACTATTTAGTTATCCGTAAATGACAACTTGAGTGTAACCTATAAACTTATGAGCTCTATTTAGATGCAACACTTGATAAGCTTTGACATAATATGGTTTACATTATGGGCCTTTTTGTTGGGGCCATATGGTCAGTGGAAAAATTTACTCTTGTAAACTAAGATAAGGTGAGAAAACTACTTAATTGCATTTTGGCTTTAGCTCTTTTGTTTATACCATAAAGTGTCATACTTTATTATTAGGCATGAATTATTCTTAATATATATCGTTTAAATAATTAAATTTATTTTATGGTCCTTTAATTATACCTGAATCCCGAATTATTTTACTGGAAAAGCCTTATTAATCATACCTAATTATTGATTACAATAAATAATTAAGCCATGGCTTTTAATTTGATAATAAAGCCTTAAGAATCTTAAGAAAGGTCCTAAGTAACTCTAATTAATATAGTTAAATAATTAATGATTACTTTAATTTAAAATTTGTGTTAATTATTATTCCACGTTTATCATAGCTAGTATATATAACTGTTAGAAGTTATATTAGAAAATAATTTATTTATGTGAGAAGTTATGAGATATAAATTATTTCCTTCCCTATTTTAGGCTTTCCTATTTTTTGTTATTTTTTTATTTATTTACAAATAATTAATATGAATTGATTACTGGTGATATTATGTGTTATATCTTTCCTTTTCATGCTATTTCTTTTCATTGTTTTTCTATTCTTGGATTCATGTAAGAGTATTTATACCCCATTTTCATATCAATAATATTATTCTGTTTTATTTCTCATTATTCTGAATTTCAACATGCTATCAGAGCTTGATTTCGCATCCTAGCCACCGGTCCTTCCAGAACTGTCGGACTCTCTTCCTGTCATCCTCCATGCGAGAAGAGGAGGGGCACTTGTCTTGATATTTGAAGCAACGAATTTTCTTCTTCTGTCCCTGTAGGCTTGGCCTGTCGGCTGGCCCTTCTGAAGCCAGGAGCTTTGACTCTGCCAGCCTCTAGAAAGCAAGGGGCATTAATCCATTTTATGTTGCCTTGTTAGCATAATTGAAGCAAAATCATTCTGGGGCTTTGCATTGAAATGACATCCAAAATAGAGCAGCGCCAGCAAGTCCTTCATGAAGGAATCCGCCGACGAAGAAGACTCACCTGCCACTTCCACCATAGGGTTGTGTTGATTTGGCGAGCAGTAGAAAGCAACGCTGGCAATTTCCTCCAGCACTGTGGCGACAAGTGGTGACTTTAATTTCTCAGACTCGTCAATGAGGGCAACGACACCAGGCTTCGAGCGGAGAATTTCTTCTTGTTCTTTAATTAGGGTTTTTCCTTGTGCGAGTTTGGCTTCCATCTGAAGGTTTCAATTATATTTCTTGAACGGAGCTTGAAGACGCTTGTTCATAAGGCTTAGCATCGGTCTGTTCGCAATTGCAGACTCAGAACTAGTGGGTGACTTTAAAATCGCCATTGTCACCTCATTGTTGCTGCTCCGTCCTCCCGATTAGTGGGTATCAGAGCCTAATTTCAACAAAGAAGACTCACGATTGACATCGCCTTGTGGATGTTCAAGACCACAAAACTATTGTACTGTCATTGATGCTCCCGACCATCGTGATTTCATCAAGTATGTAATCACCGAAACTTCTCAAGTGGATTGTGCTATGCTGATCATTGATTCCACCACTGGATGTTTTGAAGCGGGTATTTCCAAGGATGGCTAGACACGTAAGCATGCCCTTCTTGCTTTCACAATTGGTGTACTGTTGCAACATAATGGATGCCAACATGCCATATGATGAAATTGTATAGGAGGTTTCATCCTACTTGAAGAAGGTAGTTCCAGCCAAGATGGATGTCACCATGCCAAAGTACTCTAAGCAAGGTATGATGAAACTGTGAAGGAGGTTTCGTTCTACTTGAAGAAGGTAGTTCCAACCGCGGTCCTCCCTCCATCGTATAGTCATTCCCTGGATTCTAGTCTCAGATCTACTTGTCGCAAGATTTGAGTGCATGTTGAGTGGCGACGTCCTTAAGATCCTCATCAAAGGTATATCGCGTGGGCAACCAACCTTGGATTATTGCCTCCCTCTCACCGACGGCCTCTCTGACAAGATTTTTGTAGACCTCTGTCGTCGGGCTCTCCCTCTCACCAGTGACCCTTCTCTGATGAGTTCGTCGATGGCTTCTCTGTTGTCCCTCCAAGCCGCAGGACGTTCTTGTTGTTCTTTCCTTATAATATACCATCTTTGAGTTTTTTTCTATAGTAGGTGCTCCGCCGGTGTTTTTCCTTGCAACAATCCGACTTCCTGGTTTTCAACAGTTCGACTTCCTGATTTTCAGCAGTTCGACTTTCCTGATTCCCTGTAGTTATTTAGATTTCTAGTAGTCCGACTTGCCTGGTTTTCTACAGCCTTACAACAACAATCCTCTCTTATCACTGCCCTGCATCCCAGCTAATGCTAGGCTTCTTGAGGAAGATCTGCAGGCCCTCCTTCAGAATATTTTCCTACAGTTTTTTCTAAAGGCTGTTTACTTCCTTGCAAACTCTCCTGCAATATTACCCGTAGGGGGGGCATTACGCTTACCTACAGACACTGCAGGAATTACAGTCAATTAGAAGTCAGTCTTTTCCTACAGGTTGACTACTTTCCTACAAACTCCTCTGTAGCATTACTTGTAGGAGTCTTTTGTCTATCTACAGACACTGCTAGAACTGTAGTCAACGATAACCGCAGTTGTCTTATTCCCTGCAAACTCCCCTGTAGCATTATCAGTAGGAGTCTTCTGTCTACTTACAGACACTGTAGGAATTGCAGTCAACGACAACCACAATAAGGGATGAAGACTTCAAATTCTACTTCATGGGATCTCCCTCGCTCATTGTTTGATGTTTTCAAATCCAAGTTATATATGGTTTTCAATTATGTTCAACTTGAGGGAGAGTGTTAGAAGTTATATTAGGAATTAATTTATTCATGTGAGAAGTTATGAGGAATAATTTTTTCCTTAGATTAGGAGTTATTTCCTTTCCTATTTTATTTTTATTTCTTTGGATTAGGACTTGCTTTCCTATTTTAGGATTTTCCATTTTATGTTATTTCTTTTGTATCAAAATAATTAATATGAATTGATTATTGGAGATATTATGTGTTGTTATCCTTTTTTTAATTTTATTTCTTTTTATTGTCTTTCCTGTTCTAGGATTCATTTAAGGATATTTATATCCTCTTTTCATATAATAATATTATTCTGCTTTATTCCTCATTATTCTAAATTTCAACAAGAACATATTAATGAACTTAGTTAAAGGCTTGATTAATCTTTTATTGGTATAAATAACTAATTAATCATCTAGTAATATACTATTTATCATATACTTAATTTTTGTAATTTAATACTAATAAGTATTAAGTACTCTTAACTAAATCCCAACTCTAAATGGGCACGAAGGATCCAACTTGGTCTCACTTGACCTTTTCACTTACTAGCGGCTAAAAAGATCCAAGCATCTTCTTTTATTTATTTCTCCAGTAGAAATAAGCTTCATATTTTTTTTCTCATTTAAAACATAAATATGGTTCCTCTAGTGACAGTTTTTTATTCATTCTCTATAAAAAATAAGGTTATTTTTATATCATATGAAATTTTAACGTGGATCCTTTTTACCTGATGCATATCAGTAGTAATAGTTTCCTCTAGTCGCATGTTGTTCGAACACATGGTTTCTTATTATTATTTTGCCAGGTAAGAAGCGTGGAAGTGAAGGAAGCTCTACGCCTTCAGACGGAAAACAATTTTGTGATTCTAGACGTACGCCCTGAGGCAGAGTTTAAAGAGGTTTTTTCTTTTCAATACTTTGTAAAGTTGCCAATTGCCAATACTATTTTTTTATTTTAATCTGCTTATCTCTTGTTATGGAAAGCCACTATAGGAGGCCATGCTTAGCCATCTTGATGTCTTCTATTTGAATAACAATGTTAATTATGCTTGTCTAGTTACCTTGCTACTTAGGTGATTGCGATATGAATACATTTCCCAAAATAGCTTTTCATTCATTTCGCGATTTAGCAGTTCCTCACTACCAGTGGAACCAAGAACTTGTGTTAAAGGGAGTAGAAACCATTTATTTGTAAAGGAACTTCCATGCCCAAATGAGCTACTAAATAAATGTATGATGGGAGTTCAGTAACTTGAGGAGCAAGTTCTGAAGGGATGTGGATGATAAGTCATGGTATGAGCAAAAGCTGCAGTGAGGTTTAGAATTGGATGCCAAGGGTTTTCATTTGTTTTTGTGTGTCTTAGTGATTCTACTGATGGTGAATTTGGATTTATGTTATGTCATGTTAAGGAAACTGAAAAGGGATCTTGGTTGATCTAAGTAAATGATTTATGATTGAGTGCCCTCCAGTATTGACTTATTTCCTACCTGGCTTTCTGTCCACTCCCTTAGGTGCTGTTTGGACCTTATTTATTTCAATTTTGGGTTAGTTTTTCACTTTTTATTCTTCCTCTGGACTGGAATAGCTAATTTAGTTGGCCATAAAATTCTATGTAAGTGAGATTAATCTAATTAAACTTGACTCATGAATTGCTACTTGACCAATAAATTGCTAATGCAAATCTTGAAGTTTACTTCCATCCAAAATGTTAAATGGCTTGCATTCCTATGACAATCTAAAATTTGGCACTTTCAGCTGAATTTTTACTTTTACTTTTTCTAATATATTTTGGTTTATAGGAGTTTTATGTAGATGGATAGGAATCTAACTCATCATGAAAGTTTTTTAATAATTGTACTTGGATTCCTATCTTACCGGTGCTTGTAAGATTTCCTTCGTTGATGATCTAGGACTGGTCGGTCACTATGCCAGCCTTTCAATCCTCGCAACTGGGGGTGTAAGTGAGCCGAGTCGAGTACTGAGCTGGCTCGGGCTTGGCTTGATAAGTGACTTAAGCTTGGCTTGATGAGTGGCTCGTGAGCTGAGCTCGATGGCCAACAAACTAATCTCAAGCTAGCTCCGACTTGACTCGTTAGCTCGTGAGCCGGCTCGTTTAAAAAAATATTAATATTAAATATACTCACAATATATTAAATTCCAAAACTTATCGGTAAATTATTAAAAATATTTAAAAAATAATATTTTATATTTTATATCATGTGATTTCTTATTATTTATTTCCTAAGTATTCATTCTATTTGTTTTTTTTTTTATTATAACACTAACTTAAATTAATATTATTTTCTCTTTTATATAATAAAAGCCCGACTCAAGCTCATAGACTTATGTTCGAGCTCGAAGCTCAAGCTCAAGCCAAGGGTGGCTCGAGCTTAACTCGAATCGTAACACCCTAATTGCAGCTGATTCTTCTATTATGTGTCTTGCTATCCTTTCCTTTCTGCAATCCCTTGGTTTCTATTCCTTTCTTGAATCTATGGCCAGTTCCCTAATTTCTTTCAATTCTGTGACTCATTACTGTATTATATTTCACAAGTCAATGTTTGTTTATGTGAATTCTTTGTTTCCATCACATCTGGCCGTAGGACTTCTGACTTTGGTAGTTTTATAATAGTAAGCATATAGGGTACTTCTACAATTTGGTTTCAATGAGCAGTAGGGAATTTTAGTTGTTTCAGTAATTTTAACTGGGTCTTGAAATAAGCATAAAACTCATTTTAAGTGGTTATGTATAACAGGATGCAAATACATTGATTTAGCCTTAACATTTCCATCTTCTATCCTAGACACATGCTATCACATTACCAACATGATGAAAATTTTGAATGATTATTTTTTCCCAAAATTGGAGTTCGGCGTGATCATGACACTCTCACACGCTAGGACTTTACCTGGCACGGATGACAAATACGATGATGGTTAACTTTACTTTTTCTCTATAAACGAATTTTGTAAACTATATTTTTTCCCCTATGTTGGTGAATGTTTTATTGAAGAGGAATTAGTGTTAGTAGTGATGATGACCATGATGTTGATTGTATTTGCTCTGATTAGTGGTAATTCAGTGTATTCATTGTGTGAATATTACATTTTTATTTGGGTATTTGGTAGTTTTTGTGAACAATACAATGTTGATATTAATCAGATCTATCTATTTTTTAATTCTTTTATTGTTGTTTTGCTGATAATTAAGCATAATTACTTAAATACTGCAATGTTGTTGTACTTAAAACTATATTTGTTTCTTTTCCTTTATTGATTCTTAAGCTTTTTATTTGATACATTGGATATCATAATTTATTGTATAATGTTATTTCTAGTTTGAAAATATTTACATTATGTGCTTTGATCCCTTATTTTATAAAGATTTTATAAAAAAATTGTCCATGATATGCTGTATCCTATTTTTTGTGATTTTATTGTGGATGAATGTCTTATAATATTTGCCTTGTGCTATTATCCGTGTTTTATTTCTCATCATAGAAACTTAGCGGATCTTAGTAGGACATTACCTAGAAAGGTTGTTCCTAAGTATTGATCAATTATGATCTCAGCTATCAATCATGATCTTAACTTGAGTTGTTTATCAAATAGGAATCTCAGCGACAAAGTATGGTCTTAACTCAAGTGACATAAAGAATTGATAAGAAGAAGATCATGTTGGAATATAGAGCGGAAAAGATTAATTCATAAAGCCAACATCAAATCTCTTGGATAAGACTAAAATAAGAAGGATGATGATTTTGATGATGAGTATCTAATGTGTATTGTCTAAGGGTAAAAATACTGGAAGTTAATTGATCGTGTAAACAAGGATAGTTCATTTGAATTTTTGGTTGATTTGTGGAGTACTCTTCATATCAATTAGGGAGTTCATCAAGGCTAAGTTCTTGTGCTAAAATTTAGTATGATTATTGTGCTTGAAACTAAAAAAATTACTCAATGAGAATTTTGATCAATCAGGAAATCAGATTTATTAATTTCAATCTAGCTAAAACATAAGTGGATTTAATTTTTATCTATTTATATAAACTACGAGATTAAATCAATGTGATCTAATGTTCATGAGTTTGAATCCTATAAACCATTTTATTTTATTCAGGGGCAAGGATATTTAATCTATCATTATCTAGAATTGGCATTGAACGGGAAGCCTCTCATAGTGTTTATGCGCTTTTGTGTTTGATTCGTGTGTGCTTATTTCATTGACATATGTAAGGGCCTTAGCTTGAGCAGTATCTATAGTTTACAGGATGTTATCAGGTCTTGAACCCAATATGTAACAATTATTGTATGAAGGGTTCTTCTTGTTGTCATCTTTGTTTTAAATCGGTAGTTGAGCTTATTCCTATAAAATTTGTAATTGGCCTTATTCCCACTTTATCATTAATAAAATAAGTTATGGTTATATTTCTATTCTTACTAAAAAAAAAAATGGCATCGGCGGGCAACTTTGCTAGGGTTTCCGCCCGATGGGGATTCCCTATGCTGAATCCTTTGGCTTCACTCCACCGGCTTCGTCGTGCCTGACGACGAAGAGTTTTGCGCCATCGGCTTCATCGTGCCCGACGATGAAGGGCTTCACTCCATCGACTTTGTCTTTGCAGTTTCTGGCCGAGTCTTTCTCGCACGTCGTTTTCCTTCCTCTTCCTAACGCAGCCTGTCATCACCCTGATACGAGGCGGTTTGCATCGTTTGCAGAATATGGCCGTGTTTTTCTTACGTGCACTCCTTGCATGTCGAGATGGCATCGGGGCTCCGTTCCTACGCCGTCGCCCTTGCCAGCGATAATCCCGCTCGCGCGTCTATTTCGTGTATTTTCCTGCATAGATACCACATACCTGTTGCGCGGGGCGTTGACACTGGATTTCTCAAAAAAAACATCCAGTAAAAATGGTAAGCTTGCAATCTCTCTCTCGGAAGCTGAGATCTCCATTTTAGCTTCATCTTGCCGGCTGGTCTTAGTTGGTATGTTCCTCTATGGAAATCTCAAACTTGAGCTAATTCGAAAAGATTTTGAGCAAATGTGGCTTAAAGGGGAATGGAAAATTGGTAAACTGGACGGTAGACATATTCTTATACAATTATCAGATGATGAAGACTATGCTCATTTGTTTGCGAGAACACTCGTTCAAATATATAACCGTGTGATGAAAGTTTTAAAATGGACGGTCGATTTTGACCCTCTCACTGAACCTCCTACTGTTCCTGTATGGCTGGGTCTGAAGTTCCATCTCTTCAATCACGAGCTCCTCTACTCCTTAGCTATGGTTTATGGTAAACCCCTCAAAACTGATATTCCTACAGTTATTCTGAGTCGGCCTTCTGAAGCCAGAGTTTTGATTGAACAAGACATTACTTTACCTTTTTCGGGGGAGATCTAGATTGGCTCGCAGCACTAGGGTTTTTGGCAACGAGTGGAACTCGAACAGATCCCACTTTACTGCATCCACTGCCATATGTTTGGACACTCTCTCTCAATGTCATCATTTGAACCCTCATTTAAAATCTCAGAGTAAAAATGTTACTGGGCCCTCTGCTCCCAACTCACACCTGTCCCTCCACCCATGAGTGCAATCCATTGGCTATTGAGACATTGGTTGAAACGCCAACAACTCTCCCTCCCACTACCGGAGATCTCCCCCCACTTGTTGCCAGATGGTTCAACTGGGCAACCTACAGATTCAAACCTTGAAAACAATACTAAAGGACCTTTACCTGCAAAGGATAATATTCGGCCCGATAGTCAGGCTAACTTTGAAGCTCCTCATCTTCAGGAAGCATCAGGTGTAGAGGAGACAATTCATACTTCACATATCCTATAACCTATCATTGTTGCAACGGTTGACAATCTTTCTGATGCGGCTCTATCATCTCATCAGAACGAGCAAATTGTTACTGTTAGTCAGGCGCAAGGGGCTCATCAGCTTATACATGCCCGAGAATCTGTCGACCAACACACTGATCAGATGAGCCAGTCTTCGAATGAGAAATGACAGGTTTACACATCCTGGAGGAAGAAGAAGAATGGAGGCCTACTCGAGCTCAGGAACTTAATAGATGATATATTGGTTACTTCGGGTAATGACATAAAACTCAACAATTTGTTAGCTGACTTCTTTCCTAGAACTAGATGTAGAGGAAGGATTAAAGCTACTTGATTCTACGATTTGGCAGTTTTGATTTTTGGGTTTACATGTTTTTTTTTTTTTTGGACCTTTTGTGTGTTTTGTATTGTGTGGATAAGACGTCTTTTTTGGGCCCTCTCATACAACCTATATGTACTTTTTCTTTTTTAATATATTAGCCTTGGGCTTTTTCAAACATATTTTAGCTTTCGAGTGACACACAAGTGATAGCGAATTCAAGCAAAGGAAAAATATTTGCAAGGAAATACGTCAAAAAATAACAGATATAAGTTTCACCAATGTTTAGTTATGCCTACGTCCAAATTGAGTGACCTTTATTTTACTAGTCAAGTGAACATTTCCTCTAAAAGTTCTCTATATACTCTCTTTACTTCTCTCTTTTAGTCCTCTTATTAAAATTGTATTTTTTCCATCAAGTCTCTGTCTCAAGCTAACAACTTTAGAGGCTATTATAAAAAAACTCAAGAGCTATATATTATATATATTATATCTAAAATAATATTATTTATACTATATAATGATGTAGCCTTTATTATTTCTTTGTTTCCTCAGACCTAAGGCTGAAACTTCAACCATGTCATCCCAATAAGAATACTATATGTGAATATGAAAAGCAATATTCCCTTGTATTCCTATGCAACTTATTGTCAGTTATCTCCTTCATGTTTCTATTGAAGCTGCCAAAGGCAAGACTACCATCTATCACTTGCCTTATCGACAACCACTTGCAGGGTCATCGATCTTCTATCAATCGATGTTGATGATTGGTGAAAGATGGATACCCTATAGGTGGTTGTTGACGAAGCTGATAATAGGTGGTCTGTCTTGGCTGCTGTGACTTCAATTGTCAAGTGAAAGATACAAGTGATAATAACTTGGTAAAGAAATTATATATATATATATATATATATGGTTAGCTTATATTATTAGAGCTTTGTTATTGAGTTGATATAGTTGAATCTTTAGGCTAAAGGTTTTGATTAAAGGTGAACAGAAAGAGAGATGCAGCTATTGAGTATCTATAAAATGTATAATAGTTTATTGTTTATATACTGTAATAAATAGCTATTTAGTTTTTTTATTATATCCTATGGAATTTGTGGCCAGTTTTATGTAAGAGAAAGGGAGCTTTAAAAGGAGTGGAAAAAGAGATTGAAGAAGAGAAAATAATAGAAGCGCATCAGGGAGATTAAAGATGGAAAGAACATTTGAAATAAAATATCTATATGATGTGCCATCTCTAGGCTAGTTGAGCATCTGTCCCTTTATATGGCTATAGATGTAGGCAAATCACATTGAACCATGTAAATTTAATTCCTATCGTTTCTGAGTTTGTATTTCAGTTTTTTTTTTTTTTAATCTTCTATTCTTATTTTGCTATTGCTCTCATGTGTTTGATTTCTCCCATTAAATGATATTTGAGCTACCCATTAAGATTCTACAGGACTAACTGGAGCAATATTGTCAAATGATTTGAAGGTGAACATCAATAAATTCAATGACAGGTTTTATGTTCTAGGAGATGCAAATTGAGGATAAGCTATATCAAAAAGGCTGCATCAACCTCATCTGGGGATTAAGCAGACAATAACTAGCCAATGAGACTAGGATCTCTGGGATAAACATGCATTAGGAACACCAGCATTAACCAAGAATGTTACTTTTTGTATTATTAATGTGATGACTGTAGTTGGAGTGATGAAAAGCTTTTTCAATCATATGATAAGTTTGTGGTGGTCAATAAGATATATTTAATGAGAAAATTTTTCAATCATAAGATGATAGAATGATCTCTTATTATCGAGTATACTAGAAATCTGACTACAAGTTTGTTGAGCTCTGTTAATATTAACTTCGTTGACAAGGTTTGTTGTCATCACTTTCAGAGAGCTGGTGTAGAATTTTGATGGTTCTCTATAGTTCCAATGGGTCTAAGAAGCTAAAGATCAATGATTTACAAAATTTGATTTGATTTTAAGCGGGGACATTAGGAACAAAGCCTTAGCCAACTCCATGGATTATTAAGAGCTGATGCTAAAGAGAAATGACTCTCGTTGACAATACATCCATAACTTAGTGTCCAGGCCCAGGATTGTTGAGATGTGGAGCCTAAAGTCCTTCGACGTGATTTGGATAAAACCAGTCAAATATGGCTGCTAGCATTGCCAAATTTCCTCTTAGATTGTTCAAATCCGAAACATATCATACCACTAATCCTATTCAAATTTAAGTACAAAACTTATAAATTCATACCTAACTTCTCAAATATTTTATTATCATTCCCAGCACCTTTAGCCTTATAGGAGATAAGTTATTAGTTGGGAATGAGAAATTATGGAAGATCAAAGAGTTCTATTTGTTAACCTTTGGAGCGGTGTTCTATAGCTTGAAGCATGCAGAGACTAATAAGATGGGTCTCCAGTGATATCAATAAGAAAGCTAGACAGTGCTTAATGGTGAGTTGTGGCTAGGGCTCTATCCTTTTGGGTTTGGTTGCTGGATATGACTAGTGGAAATCATACTGGCTTATAGCTCAAGTGGCTTCAACAAAGATGTTAGAAAGAGCAGTGAAGGAGAA
The DNA here is from genome assembly GCF_001263595.1 of Phalaenopsis equestris. Lineage (NCBI taxonomy): Eukaryota > Viridiplantae > Streptophyta > Magnoliopsida > Asparagales > Orchidaceae > Phalaenopsis > Phalaenopsis equestris. The sequence continues at coordinate 399,718 of NW_018164779.1, read as the reverse complement.
TGGCATTTAGCTCGATTAAAAAGAAAACAGAAAAAGAATATATATATATATATATATATTTATATATATTATAAAATTTAACTCTCTAGTTTCTTTATTGTATCTCTAGGAGCTAATGGTTGCTTTAAGTAAGAAAAATAGAGGTAATGAGAGAGAAACAGAGAGATTTAAAAGGAGGGAGGATAAAGCGAGAAGCAAATTAGGGAGGTAAATATAGAATATGAAAAATATGTTTCAAGTTGTTTCTTTTGGTCGATTGGGCTGGGGTTTCTTTGGCTGTGATCCAACAGATTGTTTGAGCTCTTTTTGTTTTCGTGCTTAGGTATACTGCATGTACTTAAGCTAGTCCAGTTGTGTTGAGCCCCTTGTACATTATAGATAAGTACATGTTCATTTTTTTATATATGTACTCAAGTTCCATTGCTAAATGTATATATGTATCGGGTCTTCCCTCAGCTTTTCGGAAAGAAAAAAAAATGTTCCATTACTGGTTGATTTCAATGATGTAAATAGCGTTCTAGCTGCAAAACATTGTCTTTTGATATAAATTGTAGCACATATTTATATAGTTAAGTACTAACATGAATTCTGAAGAATATTTAGCCTGAATGACCGTAAACTGCAAATGCCCAATGTAACTTCTGAAGAATAATTAGACCTAAATGATATGTTCAAATGACACCTTATCAGTGTCATTGTTTGTTGTCATCATTGTTATCCAAATTATTTTGTGCATTAGACTACAGTTTAATGAAAACATTCAAACAAAACCTATTTAACATATCTCATTCTGTTCAGAAGTTCACATATTTTACGTCTTTCCTATGCTTGATGCTTAACCTATTCAGGCACATCCCCCTGGCGCCATCAATGTTCAAATTTATAGGTTAATAAAGGAATGGACGCCATGGGACATTGCTCGCCGTGCAGCTTTCTTATTCTTCGGCATAGTTTCTGGCACAGAAGAAAATCCTGATTTCTTAGAGGGTAAGAAACACTGCTAGTTAATAACATGCCCCCTACATAATATATGATTCCAATTTATGAATAAAAGTATTTGTGTGGTTTGCAGTTGTGGAGTCCAGGCTAGACAAAGATGCTAAAATTATAGTTGCCTGCTCATCCGGTGGAACGATGCGTCCTTCTCAAAATCTCCCACAGGGCCAGCAGTCAAGGTAATGCTATCACTAACCCACCCATTCCAGCAGAGAAAATCAGCTCAGGAAACAAGCTAAAGTAGTTTTCTTCAAATTATAGCATTGTGTATGCGTTATAACAAATAGAATACATTATGCTCCTCATTAATATTTGGTTCTGTTTACTGCAGATCTTTGATAGCAGCTTATCTCCTAGTTCTTAATGGCTACAATAACGTTTATCACCTGGATGGAGGGCTCTACACCTGGCTCAAGGAGGGGTTGCCATCTGTTTCTGAAGAGTAAGAAGAAAAAGCTTGCTAATTATTTTTTGATTTTAAGCTGCTTTCTTTTTGTAGAACTCATGAAAATCAAAATCAATTTGTGTGGATGCTGAGTAGCTTGATCTGTATAGGCTGACCATGAGAAATTTCCCTTTCCAAATAGCAGAAAACAGTTGGTTTTTATTCAAAAACAAGGCAAATTTCACTTAAATAGAGAAGGGATGGATGAATACTTGCCTGCGAATTATGAAAGCATTACTTTGACGAGCAAATTGAATTACTCGATTTCTGCCAAAATTTTCATAATGTTTTGGAATGCAGCCTTCATATTTATAAAATTTTGTTAAGACCATCCACAGTGCATCTTGCCCATGCAATTTCTTTTCATATACTAGTTTTCATGGATGGTTAATAGTGTTTGTTCTGAATGCTGGTTCTTCACTGAAACATAGATTATCATTCCTTTTATATTTAGGAGCTAGTTGAGATCATATTTATTTTTAATTTTTAATTTTTTTTAATTTGATTTTATTTATATTTTGATTTGAAATAAAACAATTTGGGCATGTTGAAGTATGACATTATTATTTTCAAAAATATTCAAAACACTTTAAAAGTTATTTTGTGTATTTTTTTTAATATTTTTTAAAAAATTAAAACAAAAAATTACACAACCCAAACATATTTTAAATAATGAAAGTAAAAAATAAAGAAATAAAGTAATGATTATACCAAGCAATGTAATGCCCAATTTTAATCAAAATTGTTACATGTAATTTACCTTCAAATTTCTTATTTTTTGCATTCCCTGAAGTTTATCCAAATTTTTTTTATTAAATATTATTTTTGCTGTTAAATTAATATATAAAAGTATTTTTAAATTATCAATAATTGAATATTATAAAATCAATCAATCACATTTAAAAATTACTTGTTTCCCTAATATTATTACTATTCAATGCTCTAATCAGCCTAGCATTCGGTTCTCCAATTTGCTTTGATATTGTCAATACAAAGTCTTCATCCAGTGAAAGTCCTATCAGCTCATTCCTCTCATTTTTTGGTACTGTCACTCCATCTTCTTAGGTACATAGTGAATTGGGTTGACTAACACTATCTAAGTGTCTGCTTCTAATCGCTTCAGAATCTCCCTTTTCACCGCCTCCATAATCATGGGGTTCAGTCTCTCTAGGTCAGTCTTGGGTCTATGTCCATACTCCATCAAAATCCTGTGCATGCATAGGGATGGGCTTGTACCTTGTATGTCATCAATGGTCAATCCAAAATCCTAGTCTATCAAGCATCTGGTCAATGAAGGGCATGGGAAAATGGTCTTTTCTAGTGGTTGTGTTCACCTTCATATAGTCAATACAAATCGTCCATCCAGTGAAAGTTCTAGTGAGTATCAGCTCAGTCCTCTCATTTTTTGGTAATGTCACTCCCTCTTTTTGGGTACATAGTGAATTTAGCTGACTCTTAACACTATCTAAGATGGGGAAGACTATGTCTGCTTCTAACCACTTCAGAATCTCCTTTTACACTACCTCTTTAATCATAGGGTTCATTCTTTCTTTGGGGGTCGTTCTTGGGTCTATGTCCATACTCCAACAAAATCCTGTGCATGCGTAGGGACGGGCTATACTTTTTATGTCATCTATGGTCCATCCAAAATACTTTCTTAATATTTTAGTACTTTCATCAACTTTTCCTCTTGCACCTCAATTAATTTTTTGAAATGATCACTGGTAAGGCTGAAGGCTCTCATAGATAAACATACTCAAGGTGATTTGGCAAGGCTTTCAACTTCAGCTTAGGGGCTACCTCTGTGAATGACACTGGGGGCTTGACATTTGTAGTGGTGTCTAAGAACTCAAATCTCTCCCTATAGGTCCTAGAGCTGCCCTCGAATACAGAACAAATTCTTCTCTAGATGTCTCACTACAATCCTCAACCATTAGTTGCTCTACCAGGTCCACTTCCATAGTTTCAACAAATTGACTTAACACTAACCCCTCCATCACTTCTATTCTATGGCACTGAGCGTCACTAGGGACTTGGGGAAATTTCATCGACTTCAAAATATCAAAAGTGCTTTCCTGATCATTACTTTTATGATCAACTTCCATTTCTAAATATTGATTATTTCCTCTCTTGTGGCTAAAAAGGGTTGTCAAGAATCAAGGGTATTTCCTTGCCCTCTTCCATATCTAGGACTACAAAATCTGTCGAGAATATGAATTTATCCACTTTGACCAACACATCCTATATGATTCCCATGAAGTAGGCTAAGGATTTGTCTGCTAACTGTAGGGTCAAGTTGGCAGTCTGGGAGTCTCATAATTCTAGTCTGTTAAAGATGGACAGTGACATTAGGTTTATACTTGCTCCTTAATCACAAAAGGCCCTCCCAACAAACTTTGCTCCAATGGCACATGGGATGGTGAAACTACCAGGGTCCTTCATCGTTTTGTGCTATATGACACTACATTCCTTAGTTAAAGCCAGTCTCAAAATTCCTTCATGAATTTGATATAACTTCACATCTATTCTAGGGCTTCTACAAATGAGATGTTTATAGTCAACTTTTTAAAAATTTCTATAAACCTAAAAAATTGTTGGTCTAGATTTTTGTTTCTGTAACCTCTAGGGAAATGAAGGTGGAAGTATTCCGAGCTCCATCCTAGAGGGTGAAATAGGTCTAAGTCCTCTACGGGGGTCTTACTCTCCCTTCCTAATTCAAGGTCTAACTCGATTGGCTTTTCTCCCTCCTTGTGGTGCCTTCCAATTCATTTCAATTCCTTAACCTCATCGCTTGTACTTGATCCTTCCCTTTCTCCATAGGGTTCACTTTAATGTTGTCGGGGAGCGTACGTGGGGTTCTTTTGTTCATTGAATTCACCATTTTACCTAACTGTTTTCCCATGTTAGGTCCCATGTTCCTAACAACTACATGTGCAATAGTGAACCTTCCATGCTTGTTGCTTTATGTTTTTAATGTAAACATCAATGTAAGTTGTGGCTTTATGCTTTTCATGAAAATATCTATGCAAGTTTTGGGTTTATATTTCATATAGTTTGCAAGTTGTCTTTATAGATTCAAGTAGAAAGCATGTATAGAGGATTGCTAATAAAATATAAAAAAAATAACTAAATAATATATGTATAGGTTCTGCTTATAAGCTTAGGTCTGATTATTCTCATAAGTTAGGTACTTAGGAAGTGATTTGCAAAGGCCATATAATTATGTTATGATATCTATAAAAAAGCAACTATTTTTACATATAAAAAAAATTCTAAATGTAAGTGTGCTCTAAAAGAAATTACTTTTATTAAAAATATATAAAAGTTTAAATTTGCTCCAAAAGAATTATCATTATATAAATTTAATTGAGCTTTGAGAGAGATAGATGAGAAGGAAATGAGTTTATGTATGCTCTAAGCTCTAAGATATTCATAAATTTTTTTTAAGCTTAAGAATTTAAAGATAAATAAAAATTCTAAGTAAACTCTCAATAAAACTTAACAAAAAATTTTCAAAAAGAAATCTTTCAAAATCTTCAAAAACAACTTTTATAGCCAAAACATAACAAAACCTTTTTAAAAATAAACCTTTCAAAAACCTTGAAAAAAAGCATCCAAAACTTAAACTATCAAAATTTTTTAAAAAACAACCCTTTAAAAACCTTAAATAAAGACTTTAAAATACAAAATTTCGCAGAACCCTTTTCAAAATAAATAAAAAATATAACAGAACAATTTTCCAAAAAAATAACCTTCTCAAAAACAAAAAAATAAAAAATAAAAACAAATAACTAGATCCTTTAAAAAAAAAATAAAAATAAAAATAACCTTTCAAAAGTATAAAAAAAAAAACAAAAAAAATCTCTTTTAAAAAATAAGCAAAATTTAACAAAACCTTTTGAAAAATATGCCTTTTTCAAAATAACCTTTAATAAAAATTTTTCTTTTTCAAAAATTAATCATTCCAAAAAGCAAAACTTAAATAAATGTTCCAAAAAATAAAACCTAAAACAAAATATCTCTCAAAAGAAAACTTAACTTTCTTGAAAAAAATTAAAAATTTATTTTACAAAACCTAAGCAAAAACTCTTTTTAAACCAAGAACAAAAGCATACACAAAATTGTCCAAATAAAGTTTAAATCACCTTTTCAAATTTAAGAAAAACTTTTCAAAGTAAAATCTTCTGTGAGCTCACTAATTATACCAAAATTATAAAACTTTACAAATCCTCCTGAATAGCTAGCTCGTGCAAGACCTATACATTTTCATGGGCTTGGCTCATAAATGAATATGTTACCTTTTATGAACATATGATTTATAAGTTTAACTTTTTAGCATATAAGTCTTAAGTAGTTTCATGCATACACATTTCACAACTTAAGGTTTAGTCACATGCATATATTATCTTTTTATGATAGAGCAAATATTTTATAAAATTATATCTTTTTTTTATGGATGCAAGAATTTTTGAAAAGTAAGCATGTGAATGAAACTTAAGCATGAAGAGTGTAAATATAAAAAAGAATTGAATGAAACTTTTCATGATATTTGTGCTTTAACATAAAGCAATAAACCAAGCACTAGAAGTCAAACCTAGAAGGAAAAATAAATGGAAAAACTCTTAGGGTAAAAAATTAAATGCAAAACTTGAACTTAGAAGACCCTGATTTTCACAATGAGCGTCAAACTAGTAGGTGAAAGAGTTCATAAATTTAATATCAAATCTCCAAAACAACTATAAAATCATCAACTTAAATCACGAGAACCACTACTTGGAATATCAACTATGAACCTTATTTTAGCCAACTTAGAAGCAAAAATAAGAATAATACAAACCCCAGAATTGTCTAGTTTAGAAGCCTAGGTTAGATTATTATGTACCTTAGTTAGTGTTAAAGTCTAGGACATATAAAATAAACAGTCTTACCCCCTTTGACTATATAGGTGATCAAGGATGAAGTAAACCATGGTCACTGACGAAGACACCTTTATCTATCTAATAGTAAAAAAGTTTAACAGTGGAGACCCTTTACGATTCGGCTGGTTAATACTTTAAGGATTATAATGCACTCGGGATGATGGAAAGTCATATGCATTTTGATCGGTTTTATTCCCAAAAATTAAGTTAACCCACCCATTCAGCCTCATTGTAGAGTCTAGTTTTATTTTAGAGTTAAGGCTTTACTTTTATCTAAAAATCCTTCTAGCCTGTCTGATTCTCTAGTATAGGATTCAATGTCTTCAGATTAACCTTTATAACTCCTTATTTAAAAATAAGTAGAACTTTAATAAAAATCTTTAAAAAAACCCAAAACTCTTTTTAATCCTAAAATGAAAAACTTACCAAAATAATTTCAAAACCCAAAACTCAAAATCAAAAACCAAACTATACTACTAAAACCTTTTTAAAAGCTTAAATCTAAACTCCTTTTAACTCAAGAACAGCCTTTCCAAAGTTTGAAAAATCATTTCAAACTTCAAACACATAACTCTTAAACTTCAAATGTTCTTAACTTTCCCTTTTCCCAAATCTTCAAACCACTCCAAATAGACCTTAATAAATAAAATTTTAAAAAACTTTAACCAAACCTTCAAATGAAATTAAATCCAACCAACTTAAGTTTTCTGCTCAAGTAAATCAATCCAAATCAAATCCTTTTTTTTAAACCAAATCAATCTAGGTCAAACTCCCCCAAAACAAATCTAATTTTGAAATGCAAAAATAAGATAAAATAAAATAAAAATAAAGAAAAACTCAACACCTTTTCAATAAATTCACAATTCCAATCCTCAGGGTAAGCCCTCTTCTCATAGCTGACTAACCATTTTTCCTGGTCTTTTCTTGACACGTTGTCATTGAACTATAGGTCACAACCTTTCAATTTCATGTAAATCTTTTCAATCTGAGTCTATCAATATGAGTCCTAAAACTTCAATCTTACAGACACTTACCATATAACCACACACAAATATTAGCCAATACTTTAATAGATATTATTCTCAAGAGTCATAACTTCTAAGGTGTAATTAACTATGAGGGTTAACCTTCGTAGAGATACCAAACCCCGAAATAAACTAAACCATATCTTACACTCGTAATATAGAGGAAAACCTCTGGTTTTGAATATCTATAAATTTTGAAGATTTTCCTCATCGTAGTGCTATTTTAAAGGAATATTTCTATCCCTCATGATAGTATATTATTCTTTGAATAATACGTTTAATTGTTTAAATAGAAATTTCTTGAGATGTATGGTGGGTTTCTAACCTACAATAAATATATCGCACCACCTTGGCCTATGTAAAAACATTTTAGTCTATGGTTATGTATCCTTAAAGGGCATGCCCTTAAAGTTAAATTTATCCTAAGAAGGGTTGCCTTTAAAAAAACAAAATTCAGTTAAAATAAATTTTATAGATAACTGACCAAAGAAAAATATGTTGAGATTTTCATACCTATTTTATACTATTTTTGATGATATTGCACTTTCAAGAAATGTATTTTTGATGTTTTGTTGCATGAATAATGAATTAGGGTCATTGGAGTAAAAAGATGCAAAAAGGAGCGAATTTGGAGCGAAAAGGACCAAAATGTGCAGAATTGCACTAGGGCGCCGACGGTGCCATCGACCCCGCCAACAGTGAGATTTTCCCAAGTCTCCAAAATTAATTCATTAAGAAGGTTCGCCGACGGCGCCCTTGAGGCAGCCGACGGTGAGCTCGGCGGTTATGCCCAATCAGGCTTTGAATAAGACCAATTTTTGAAGGGATGCTTAGGCAACTCTTAGAAAAGCTCATCCACAACTTTAAAAGAATGTTTTGGCCAAAAATTGGAGGAGCCTAAAAGTCCTGAAAGGGGGAGAGAGTTCCTGGAGGTTAGAAAGGTTCCAGTAGTGTGTAAAAATTATGAGGAATTCTTCGAGAGATTGTAAGAGTGGAGGGAAAGTGAGATATTTCTTCCTCATTGCTGCTTTGAAGAGGAATTCTACGTGCTGTAAAGAAAGGAAGAGATTCAGAGGAACTTCAAGGAGTTTTCTTGGGGAGAAATTAGAGATAAGTTTATTTATAGTTATAGTTTGTATGACTTTGATTTTATATATGAATTCCAAGTTTTGTTGTATTTTCCCCATGAGATCTGAGTAGTTTTCTCTGTCTTTCTCCTTGTCTTGAGGTT
>NW_018164779.1:359661-391075 GCF_001263595.1 Phalaenopsis equestris | reverse complement strand
CAATTGATTTGTTAAAATATCTTGAGTTTTACAACTAAAGTGAGGATTATATCCAAGATTCAGGGAGGTCAAAGCCCTTGGAAGTTGGGTGCAAATAAATAGGAAAATAATATTATCGGGCTTAGAATTGGAGATTTTAGAGTGACAGACTAAAATCCTCAATTCGGTCCTATCGTTTGGGTGTTGAAGTGTAGATGTTAGCGCTCAGGCACTTGGAACGTGGGAGCTCCGAAGTGAGAGTCGGTATCCTCCCAGCTTAGCCGCAGATTCAGTAACCAAGCATAGGATTAGTCAATGTTCTTTATGCCTGGACCAAAGGGTAAAAAATATGTATGCTCCTATTTGGCACAATATAACTTGAACTGATTCACTTTATCCATTCACTATAATTTCTTGATAAGGAGAAGAATGCTTTCTTATATCTTGAATATCACATTCGTACCTTCATTAGTATATTTAGTTATTTAATAGTTAAAAGTATATATTTATTTCAATTGCCTATTAGTGACAGATAAGCAATTTGAAGTTGTGATTAAAGTATTACTTTTCTAAAATCTTAGTTCGTAGTTTTAAACTTCCTCCCAGTGGGATCGATATCTAGGACACCATTAGAGCTCTATATTACTTGAGCGATACATATACTTGCGTTGATAAGTGTGACTTGAGCGATACATATACTTGCGTTGATAAGTGTGACTTTACAATTATTGAATATTTATTACGTCCATATTTATCTTATATTTTTAAACATATATAAAGTCGCGGTCAATAACAAAGTTTGATATTCATGATTTTTAATTCTGAGAACCGGGATTGGCTTAAAATAGAATAATTCTAATTGAAGGACAATAGAAAAAAAAAGGAAGTGTCAGAGATTGAGAAGTTCAAAGGTGCTCCAATCATTCATGAGGTTTGAATTAATGTTATTAAAAAAGAATTTTATTTTATTTTTGAGTTTTTTATTTTATTTTAGGATGTTTATGGCTCATATTCTAACAAAATGGCTCATGTTTAGGATCCTTTGACAAAGAGCCAACATGAATGCCTTAGAATCTGATGTGAGGTCAACCTTATTAATACATGTAAGAGGCTTAAAACTAGTTTAAAGAGATAAAGGCGAGACTAACATGTTGGGCTTACGAACCTAGAGAGGACTAGAAGCTAACACCACTTATGTTTTAAATATTGAGTTCAAGTCACATTCACGAGTAAAGTAGGTACATTCATTATCAATTAAGAAAAATGCATTAAAACATATGACTTAACCTTAATGATTGAGAATTCTAGGTAACTATGCACTTAACTAATGTAAAATTTTACATTTTATGTTTTAATTATTTAGGCTCCATTGATTTTAAAAATCAAGGCAATGGATATTAAATCTATGCATGAATGCATGTGTGAAAAACTATAAATTCAGGTCAATCAATGTATGATTAGTAGTCTTCCCCAAGAAAGGCGGTGATCCTCTGTCAGTTTTATCTCTTTAAGGCAATAATTAAAGCGTCAAAGCTAAAAAGTATAACCAATATGAAAGCATATGGTTTAATTAATCCTATGATTTTTTTATTTGTTTTATTTTAATAGCTTATGTTGTTTTTTTAGTTTTTTTTAAATTTTTGTTTTAACTTATTAGGTTAGTTAGAAAATATATTTTACCATAAGATCATAACAAAGCAGACATGACTATTATAGGTACTCAATCACATAAACAAATCTAAAATAAGTAGATAATTCTATTGTGCATGCTAAGTAAAAGCATAATATAAACAACAAAAAAAAGTTAATGAAAGGTTGGTGCAACTGAGTTTAACTATACACTACGGAAGAAAAAAAAGTGGGCAGTCGAGCTCTTCCCGTATATAGAATTAAGTATTTGACATATAGTTTCTTCTCATTTTTATCTTCAATTCATTCTTTGGGTTATTCATTTATGGTTCGAGTCCTCCAAGTTTCAAAAGACATTGCCAAATGAGGTTCATCCTCACTCATCCTAATTCTAACAGCCCTGACTTAGTATTATGAAATACATTTTTAAATAAAAATGCATAAATAAAACCATGAAAAATACGACTCAATTAAAAGGTACACCAACTCACCTTGTAGGTTAATCATACATATGTACTTAGCTTCGATAGACATCAAACCCCCTATCCTAATAAACTATGCTTATAGATTATTAACACAATGACTTGCCCCTATGAAAATTACATTCTTTTAAGTTATGGTTTATTTTTAGCTTGCCCACTAAGTATAGTCACTAAATGAAACAACCTTTAGGCTAAAAGAATATCATAACATTCAGTCTGCATAAAAAATCAGCTGGCCTAGTGTACATCTTTAACGACAATCACAAATAATAAAAGAAAGCCAAATCAAATCACATCACATCCAATCATAGAAAAACTACAATTGATCTAAACTAAAACTAGGTTAATTTACTATTAAAATATATAAGGTTTATGGGTAGTGTGGTGAAACTAGTATAGTACATTGTTCATGTTTTGAATTTATGCTTTATTTTTAAGTCTTACCAAAGAGTGTTTCCAGTTTAGTTGTTTAGTGCATGAATTTTTAGTTTAATATGTTTTGTAATCAAGCTTTCACTTAAGTTATACAGAGTATTATGAACAGTAAGACCCGCCTAATAAAGGGTCATACTATTCATAACTCTCTAATTCCATTAGGATAGGCAACTCTTTTGGGAAATGTAGCACACTAGTCTATAAAATTATGGTAACTTAAGTGAGAGTGATTTCATTTGGTGAATTTGTTTTAGGTGTTTGATTTTATCTTTAAATATTTTGATTTGTATTTGATTAAGTAAAGTTGATTTAAATTTGGTTTAAGTTTTACGGTTGTTTAGTTTCAATTTAAGTTTTATTTGACTTTGGGAGTTTGAATTAAAGTTAATTCAATTGATCAATTCATGTTTTGATTTTGTACGATTTGACCAACCCACAAACCTATATGGACCGTGTCATGAGTTAGCAAATGACACATGAGGGGGTACTATAAATGAGTTTTATGGTTTAGTATTATAAGTTCAAGCTTAAATTCTTCAAAGTTTAATTTTGAAATAAGTTTTTAATTCAATTTGGTTGTTCGTTTTGAATTAAGTTGGGTGAGTGTTCAATTAAGTTTTAATCAATTAGTGCGATATTCTTTAAGGTCTCCATAGGGATACTTAGGTGCAAACTCAAGCCTTAGAGTGTTTAGATTATCTTAAGGTTTAAATTAGGATTTTAAATTTATTATTAGGAGAAAAATCCAAATTTTCATCAAAAGCATCTACATTTTTTTATGAAATCACTCTCTTAAGCTAAGAGACATGAGAGAATCAATATCTAGAATTTTGTGATTATTTATTTACATTTTATTTTTTTTATTTTTTATTTAATAATTAATTTGATTAATTAACTAAAATTTAATTCAATTTAAAATTTTATATAAAATTGCATTTTTTTAATGGGGTCCTAACACTTGTATAGAACTTTCATATTAATTTAAGTTCATTTTAGTGAGTTATGATTTAATTTAGTTTTAACTAAATTATTAAATTTTAAAGCCTTAAAGAAACATTTTTAATGTTAAAATATTTTAATTTTAATTTTGTAGTTTTTTTCATATTGCAAAAATTATACGGCTTAAATTTTAAATTTTTGGTTAAGCATATTAATTGCTATGAATTTTTGAAGTTTGATTAATTGTATGTTATACTTTAATTATAAATTTTCTAAAATTTTAAATTAAATTTCACTAAGAAAAATACATTTATTTTTCATATATAACTAACTAAAAAAATCATTAAATTTTATCATAAGGCGAGGGGTCACTAGAAAGACTCAACTTAAAAATTTGGAATCATTTTGACTTAATTTTGATAGTTTATATTTTTTAAGTGTTTTAATTAGTTTAATTAATTAAAAGTTCTTAATAATTCTAAAATTAATGGAGCTTTCTAGAGTAGTTGTATCCTACAAAAAAAATTTAATTCAATTTGAGTTATATTTTAGGTTTTACAAATTTCTTTTGTTTTAATAAATTTACAAAAATTTTTAACTCTAGAAAATAACAAATTAATTAAAATATTTTAATTTTAGTTTTAGTGGGTTTTTATTGTTATGGTGAATAATTGGTGAAATTTTCATGTTTTTTTAAGGTTAAAGTTTAATTGTTATACAAATTTAAGGTTTAGGTCAAATTTTGGTTAATTAATTCAATTTATAATAGTGAATTATTTTTTAAAATTTTTCATTTTTTTTATTAAACACTTTACTCAATAATCAAACCCTAAATATTCCTTATTTTATCCCTATGGAATTTAATAAGGGGTAATATTTTCTATCTTTGCTAATTTAATCAATTAATATATAAATATAGAAATTAAATTAATTAAATATATTAATTTAAATTAAAAGGTGATGTTGTTAGAGAAATCTCTAATACACAGACTCAAAAGTCAACAAAAATTCTTAGAGTTCAAGGGATACCCAAGGAGCAATCCCTAAAATTACTTGGTACATTTTAGGACATTTATTTTTTCTTTATAAAACTAATTATGTTTAGCATTTAGAGGTTTTTCTTAGAATTTTTTTTCATTTTTTGTTTAATTTCTTATGATTTGTTAAATGTTTTGTGAGTTAATGTTATTAAACCTTTACTTAATTCAATATTTAATTCTCTTTCAATTAGTTGCTGCGTCGATAGCATAAGATTATGCTTTACATACAACGCCACATCAATGACTTGCTTATTTTGCAGTAAAATCCTTAGGCGTACTGTTCTCTATGAACGATTACATTACAACCATTCTTTCCAAATATCAGAAATCAACAACCCAAATTTCATCTCCTAGCTCTAGCCAGGAGACAATGACCATCTGCATGAATCCTTTTGATTCTCGTGATCCAAAAGAAGATCCCTAAGTTCCAATAAGATCAAAGAGGCCAACTAGGTTCTAATGTATTGAGTTATGTACTTTGACCTAAATGGTTTTTTTATGTTTAAAATTAAAGAACACAAAGGAAAATTAGGGAAATTACCTACCTAAAAGAAAACTAAGACCAATGCCTTCGAATGAAAGCTTGAGGAGGTCCTGACAAATGGCTTTAGGTGGCAAGAGCTGAGGTGACCTAAATTACTTTTGAGACCAACATCTTGGACATAGTTTATTAGAGTTAGTCCCCTGGTTGCAAAGAAGCCTCTAAGAAAAGGGGGAAAGTTTTTATGAGTTCTCACAAAGGTTAGGATTAAGAGGGATGAATCATTTAAACCTTTCTAATTGCCTATGAGGGAATTAGAGTTTCATTCCATTTCGAACATATTAGATGGACAATGACTTAGAAGGAAAATCTTGCCCCTACGGAGGCATGCTTTGATGGCTAAAATCAAATCCTTGATACCTTTGAGTGGATGAGGACATAAGGGGCTTAAGAAAGTGGTTGGTCAGCCCATGTTTATCAGTAACCTTCAAGTCAATCTGTGGTGCTTTCTACTAAGCTAGAGAGGTGTGGCCAACCTTGGATCATGCTCAGCCTGAGATGGGAGAGCATGGTGAGTTAGAGGAAGAACCTGGTATTAACAGTAGAAGTAACTACCTAATCCATGTTGGTTGGTCTCCCAGGGATGGCTCGGGTTCAGTCATGGATGTGACTGAGTCAGGCTTGGTCAGTCTAGTGAGCTCGACCAATCCAAGGAACGTCCTTGGATTTACACTTGCATTTTAGCTTACATAATTGTTTGGGCATTGTTTTGAGTCCAATAGGACATTTTAGTGGGTGGTGGGCTAATCAAGCATGGTTTAACCTCAGCACTACCAGTAACCCTCTTAGCTTAAGGTGCCTAATGGATTTGGCAACCTATAGCTCTCCACCTTAGCATTGTTTAGGTTAGGTGAGTACAAATTTGATTGTATTTGGTTAAGGTTAAGATTAAGGTTAATTAGGTTTAGTTAGACCAATTTTACTGAAGTTTCATTTGTTCCTTAGAATTAATTTTTAAATTCAAATAATTTTAGTTTAGGTTTCAAAAAATACTTAATTTGATTTTAGTTCAAAAATTAAATTTATGTTTTGACTTCAAACAATACTTTCATTTAAATTCTTTGGGTTTAAGTTAATTCACTGAAGTTCAGATTAGGTTATTCTTATATTAATTTTAATAAGTTTTAGCTTTAAATTTGATTTAGCTTTGGGTATAATTTGATCTAATTAAAATTAGATTTAATTTTATGTTGAATTTTAGATTTTGGATTTATGTTTTGCTTTAATTTGATGTTAGCATAGGTTTATTTTCAATTTGAATTTGAATTTTAGTTCTGGTTGGATTAAAATTAAGTATGATTTGATTAGATCAGTTTAAATTTGGTTATATGTTGGATTATAATTATGTTTAGGTTTAATTTAATTTAATTTTGGTTCCAATTTATATTTAAATAGATTGATTTAAACTATGTTATGTTGAATTATTTTGTTTCATTGAAATATGATTAAAATTGATTCAGTTTAAGTATAACTTAAAGTTTTGGTCATGCTTAGTTCATATTTGTATAATTGTAAGTTATATTGAATTTGGGTTAAGGTTAAATTAGTTTAGGTGATTTATGTTTAAGTTTATGTTTGGTTAAGTTAGATTTAAGAGGATTCATTAACTTGACTCTATTGAAGCCTAGCTTAGGATGTAAACTAGAATAATTATATTTGATATTTTAAAGTAGTTTAAGTTGGTTATGTTGTAGGCTATGAATTAAATCAGATTTTATTTTATGTTAATTTTCTCTTAAATTGTGATTTGTGTTAAGGAAACCCCAAAAAACCACCCATGCTTTAAGCCAAACCAAACCAAAGTGAACCTACCATTGGACTCCTAACTACACAAGGTGAGCTAGGGTCTGGTGGGGTTCACTTGGTACTGCAAGGCATGGATTGGGCTATCCAAACTAGGAGTTAAGTGAAAATAGAATGGAGTTGACCAAAAGTGACGTCAATAGAGCCAGGAGTGTAAAAAGTTTAACAGTCCTAAAAATGTTTCCTCTTTTCCATAAAATATCATCTATATTTCCCACTACTCATGATCACCTCTAATCTTGTTACTCAGAATTATGTTGGTAAATGGAGCTACTTAGAAAACTTTTTACTTAATTACCCACTCCCCAACTACATCTTAGTAAAGTGAAGATTTTTAAACCTTTGTGTAACTTTTTATGGCTCTAACTAGGTATACTTTCATCATTGTTAGGTGAAAACGAAAAATGTAGTTAACTTTAATAAGAAAAAAAAATGTATTTATTATATTTAGAAAAATTTGAAAATCCATTTTAAATTAAGAAAAGAAATAAAATGCATTAAATTACTAATTTGAAAATACATTATATATTTTCATAATTTTCAAAAATAAAATTGGACTCGTATAAATTCCTTATTTTTAAAATTCATAAAGGGCTCAAATTAATTATAAAAAAATATGAAACAATTCTAGGAGTTTTCTTATACCTGAAGAACTCTTGCCAAAAATTTGGTTGTGCAAATACATATAAGTACTCTTGATACTTCATTTTAATCCTTTTCAATAATAAGAATTTATTTATAAGGAAAAAAAATTTAAAACTCATATTGAACCCTTACCTTAGTTGTACCCGAAGTAACTCGACCTTAGGGATTTGATTTAAATCACGTTTAATCAACCTAGAACATAGGTGCTCTCAATATCACTTAATTAGCTCTAGTATGAATAGTTGATTGTAGCCCTAAGTCACCACTAAATTACCCTAACTAGCTTTAAATAGTATGGAGAACCCTTGAAGCATTGGTCCTCTTTTGTATAGACTTATTTAATCCTAGTTATACATGGATCATTTAACCTTTAGTTGCTAGTATTTTCTAGTTGATGCAGAATTTATTAGTAGCCTACTTGTTTATTGAGCTAATTGATTCTTGATCCATGACTCATCTTATCCTAGACCCTGGTTCTCTAATTGATGCTTAAAAATATAACTCCTCTATATAATGGCCTATTTGATTTAAAGCTTATTTTGTTGGACCTTTAATCTCTATAAATAAGTTCTTTTAAGTATTTTAATGTGCCATGAGGGGTATGTATCATTAGAAACTTGGGATGATATGATCTATCTAGGGGCCAATAATGCTCATCCCTAGGTTTGTTATAACTTTAAGAACATTGCACCTCTTTAAAACTATGAATCATACTTTAATTTTTAAATTATTCATGAATTAAACTGAAATTATCCTCGGTTCTTAATTAAAAATTTTCTTAAAAATTTTAACTAAAGTAAACTCTTTAATTAGTTGAATAATGAATAATTTATCATATACTAGATGTTATGATTAGCCTTGCTCAAAACATCTTAGACTTTAGGTGTAGTTAGACTTACAATATATGTTCGCATAGTTTTGTAATAAAGTGATAGGTTAGCAAGTTTGGTTGTCCCATTTAAAAAAGATTATAAAACCAATATAAAATTTTCTTAGCTTCATTGTGGTTTGAAGTTGTTTGCAATTGATTTAGGTAGAGGGTTATACCCTAATTTTATACTAAATCCTTGCAATAGATCTAGTTACAAGACTCATATTTTAAACTAGGATGTTATAAGCAATTACTCAAGGCTATTTTCTAACAATTATTTCATTTTTAAATAAAAGACTATAATTCTTATATTTAATAATTTGAACTACTTGAACTTAAACATAATTGTATTTTAATATTTTTTGGCATCCAAAATGTTCAAGCTTGTATACACACATTCTATTCTTCTTTGGGCTCCACTCAATATACTATTTTATCTTGATTCACTCCTCATATGAAAATCTTTAATGCATAAATAATTATATTAAGTATCTTAAAATACATAATGCATAAATAATTATATTAAGTATCTTAAAATACATGTCATGACTTAATTAAGAAGTTTATTAAGGTTTAACACCCAATAATGTAATTAACAATCAAAGCATGATTCTATGGAGAACTCAAATCTCAAAATAAAAAAAAATATATATCATAAAATGATGTTCATAGAGAAAAATAAATAAATAAATATACCTTAATTCATGTGTTTTTTTAAACTGCCGAAGAGTTCATCTTCTATCAATAGAGAAAATAATTTTTATTCTTATATGAAATTCTTAGAAAATAAATGCATAACATGATTTTATTTTTAAATCTTGGTTGGCTTATTTGTATCTTTTGAGAAAATACATTCTTTTCTTTGGGGTGTTTTCCCCCATTCATGCTCTCAAAATTGGAACCATGTTGTAGTCAGGTTACACATTTTATCACTTGGACGTGTGATGTAATGAAAGAATAGCAAGTTATTTAGCTATAGTTATAAGCACTAGGATAAATATTCTTTTCAATTATTTATAATTGCTTAAACTATTAAATTTCTGCTTAACATATTGATTTACTAAGTTAGACAAACTTTATAATAAAAATTATGTTCATGCTCTTGGATGCTTCTTTATACATTTGCCTTCATGATTTACATGTCAAACATAAGACAGTTCTGCTTTAATGTTGGATGAAACGAAGAAGACAAAATGCCTGGCAGTGCACAATTACAAGTAGTTAAACATTTAATGCTTTTACTCATATATATACTTGGGGTCTGGCTTGTTCTAACCAGAGTCCATCCATATAGGGTCGGCAGCTTATAAGTGTGGGCCGTACTGTTTGGTTCGCACGTTCAATCAGCTTATCTGAAACTGCGTTTGAGTTTTTACACTAAAAGTAGGTCGCGGGTCCGTATTTTAGGATAAATAGCTTATCCCTACTTATCCTGAAACACACAAATTGCCCCAAACGAACCCATAGTTTAATTGCTTTTAACCTTTTCAAGGGTGTATCATAATAAAATACTTATAATTTGACAATACTGTTTATTAAAGACCACGAAAAATGATTTGCATTTCACATCATTAAAAATGATTGGCCAAAAATAATAATATCTTTCTAGACTTTTTAAAGATACAAAATTTAGCCCTGTAAGAAAATTTACTTTAAGCCTATGTTTTGCTTTCAAATAAAGTTAATGCATTGCTCCTTTCATGAACTCAAAATAAATAGATTTACTACACTTACTTTTATGCAGATATATCTTCAAGATTTTGACCAAGTATACCATCCATAAAAGGTGTAACACACTCGAGATTTGCAGATAATTTCGCTTCATTTACACATTTACAACTTATAATTCATCATATAAATAAATGATCCCTCATGTTGTAATATAAGTAATAAAAGTAAGAACATATAATTACGCTAGCGTTAACAGTCGATAAATCAAGCTCAAAAAACACGACCATGTACCTTGAATATGAAATGTAATCAACCTCTATTAGGACATGATCTTTAAATACAAAAAGTGTATATAGGCTCCCTAACCTCTGTTTCACAAGAAAATATTACATCCGGACTTCCGGATGCATCCGGAGTCCAACGGTGCGACACCACGTGCCAAGTGAGCCCCACCACAATACACTGGCATTAGCGAGTGTTAAAAATCATGGGGCCCACTTGACAAGTGGCGTTATACGGATGTAATATTTTTTCGTGTTTAAGAATGAAGTGATGCTAAGCTCATTCAAAAGAATATATTTACGTTTCCATTTGTGAAAACGGGTATGATCTGATATCACAGACATGTCTAATTGCAGCTATGGAGGTATATGGTTTTTTCTCTAAATTCTTCCAAAAAACTAACATCAGCCAAGAAAGAGGACCAAAAAAAGAAGGAGAAAAAAAAAAATGGCATGAAAATAATAATATAAACTGTTCATGCAAATATATCCTGCTAAAACACAATACATGGTGAAGTATTCGGGCGGGGCGAATTAAAGTTCAAAAGCAGTAACCATATTAATGGGTTGGAGAGGGAAATGAAGTTATGAAAGAAAGCTCATCGTTTGATTGCGCCACAGAAAACGGATAAAACATTAAATTGGTTCCTAAGCCATAAAAGCACTTGCCACTGAGAAGTAACTGGAAAAAGCTCAAGCCACAAGAGTGCTGGCCGTTGTAGACTCGCTGCACACAAAGCAAAATATGAGTGTTAAGAAGTATGATCGGCCTATAAAGAAAGATGCGCTTAATATTGAACAAATCAATTTACACATTAATATTTTATTACCTATGAAAAACAAAATTAGTGTGAAATAAAAAAAATGATTGTTATATCGAATGATATGAAAAGAATAATATCCGAGAATATATCAAATCAATTTTTTTTAAGAAAATGTACTACAGATTCAAAATTTTGTGACGTTACCCAAGAAAAACCAAGCACCATCCCTACACTAGCATGGCATGATTAAGTAAACCATACAACCCAGAGAAATTTTACCGTATAAACTCTTAGAAGCACAGTTAATGGCATTAAACAAAAGCCAAATAAAGCCTGAGATTTGAACTAGTAAAAGTATTGTACACAAACATACTGCACAGCTAAAATAAGTTGTTCGTGTGTGTGTTATATATAAACATATATAAAATGAGCCCTATTAACAAATATGTTAAAGATTTGTGATTAGTTCATTCTTTGAGTCTGGGTCTCCCAATTGGAGATAGGGCTATTAACAATCTTATTTCGAGCTGGGCAAGGGTCGGCTCAAAATCGGCTCGAAAAAAATTCGATAAAAAATTTTGGCTCACAGCTCGCCTTGTTTATTTCGATCCGCACCAAAATTTGAATCAATTTTCGAGCTATCAACGATTTTTAAGCTAAATTCATAGCCCTAATTGGAGACAATCCTCTAACAATCCCACAGCAGGTCAAGCATACAAAAAAATTTTCAGAGTTGCTTATTTTTCACAGCATCAAATATTCTGTTGAACACTCAAGGATTAAAAGTGTTTACATAACCTCAAACATAAAGACTATAGAGAGAGAGAAAGAGAGATAAGAAATGTATTCAAGGAGAAAGTTCAAAAAACAAACAATTGCCCATTTGATAGCTTGGAGATGAAAAGTATATGTAAAAATGATGAGTTTATTTAGAACCATTTCTTGTGTGAAATTAAAATGATTGAGAGATTTTTTTTCGATCGTTTGTAGAGTCCAAAATCCTCACAGATGAATTTGGTGTATGATGTCAGAGTTAGTGAAAAAATTATGTATAAAGTTAAGCACACAAAGTCATATACAAATTGCAACTGTTAGAAATAAAATAATGAATGCAGTAAAACAAAAATTGATATTTACAGCCAATACAGTTCTTATGTATTTACATAGCCCACACCCAAACTTTCATATTTACACACAGCACCAAAATATTTAATATCAAATCAAAAATAGCACTATTACAACTTTTTGAAAGTCAAAGATACATTTTCATGCATGAGTTTAAAGCATTTTGAAAGTCAAAGATACATTTTCATGCATGAGTTTAACGCATCAAAATGCTGTGAATGTAAATTTGAAGTTCAGGTGTGAGATATGTAAATATGTAAGAAATGTGTGCTGCTACTTACACAACTTTCCCAAATAAAAAAAAAAAGAACAAAATTTAAGACACCAAAGGTGTGGAGTGTAATAACAGGGAATTCTAGTTCTACAATAAAAAAGAATAGTTAAACAGGGGAGGTATGGACAATAGTGTGAAAGTGCATGAGGTAGGTAAGGCAAATATGATAAAGCACATAAAAAGCATATAAGAACTTATATCGAATTAAATTCTCAGACCAACATCTTCTCATGTTCAACAACAACAACAAAACCTTTATCCCACTAAGTGGAGTCATCTACATGAATCCTTTTTCTCTATTGCGTCCTATTTAGTGTCATATATTCATTTAACTTTAATAAATTAAGAACATTTTTTATACAATATGCCCAAGTCTTCCTAGTTTTACCCTGCATTTCTTAGCATAAGTCGAATCTAAAATATTCACTCTCATAATCAGATCATTAGATGGTTGACATTTAATATGACCAAATCATCTAAGACGACTCTCTCTAATTTTGTCTAAAGCTACAACCATATCACGGATATATTCATTTCTCATTTCGTCTCTAAGTGTAAAACCACTCATCCACCTAATCATTCTCATCTCGGCAACACTTAAACTTAGTTTTATGCTGTTTTATGCTTCTCTTTTAAAGTTTTATGCTTCTCTTTTAAAGGCCAACATTCAACGTCATAGAGCATTACAAGTTTCGCCACCATCTTATAAAATTTTCCTTTCAGTCTAAGAGGTACTTTTCTATGACACAATAGGCCTGAAGTATTCCTCAACTTCAACCAACCAACTTGTATTCTAATAACATCATCATCAATATCACCATATAACTTTGAACAATAGACCCGAGATATAAAGTGTTCACACTTTTTAATAATTTGATAATCCAAAGTTGCATTTCTGTCACTAGAGCTACTACTACTAAAATTACATTCCATGTATTCATTGCTAAAATCTTCTCAAGTTTACCCTTAGATTTTTATTAACCACCTCCGCTAACAGTAAAGGCAAAGAACTATACAAGCTTCCGTCCTCCTGTATTCAAGAAAGCAATCGACTTTTTACACCCACAATATTTTTCTTGATCGCACAAACGAAGATATCAATTGTAAGGCAGATTATAGTACTACCGATTGTCCTCTAGAAAAAAATACGAGCTCAAAAGATAGAGCTAAAAGACCATCATCAAGATACATAAAAAGAAGATAAACTAATATACTGCCAATTGTCAAAGCCTAATACCTTAGTTATTTAAGTGATTTTAAACAATATAACATGAAAACGAGACTTGAATATAGTTTTTGCTGGAATAAGCAGCTTTTGAATTTTAATAAAACTAACTTGCTTTAATGCACTGCTCCAAAGAGAACTATGCCAAAGAAAAGCTCAAAAGGGCTGAATGAAGCGGTTTTAGGCACTTTTAGGAAATGAAATTACCAAGTTGTTCATTATGTATCATGGAAAGAATGATTAATGCACTGATTACCCCATGTGAGTATAAACATGTGTGAGGAATACAAGTTTTGGAGAGGGACTGACAAAATTTATTGATCTAGATAGTTTAAAGTAATCTTTTTTATCTAATGTCTTCGTTTCAGACAACATAAAAAAACCTTTTCTAGAAGCTTTCAGCCAATTAAAATAGAGGGCGGAAAGATGTGTTCATGTTTAGGACAAAATATTGGAAATGTAAACGAGGCCCTTGTCATGTGGATGTATGGAAACCAAGGAATTACCCAAAAAAAAAAGAGAGAGAGAGAGAGAGAGAGAGAGAGAGAGAGAGAGAGAGAGAGAGAGAGAGAGAGAGAGCCATCAAATTAATCTCCTGCTGTCATTTAGGCTTTTACTAATTTCAGCTATGAAATTAACTGGTTTATGATTTTTCAACCAGTAAAATGCTTTAGATATAAAAATAGCTTTAATTTTAAAAATGCTAAACATTAAGGAATTAAATATTTTTTTATGTCTAAATTTCATCCCAAAGAGATCTATATATGTTTGCTATTGTCTGTTTGATTATTTGCTCTCATTCAATAGTATTTATAAACATTTTTTTATTCAAAAAAATAAAATAAAATTGAGGCACATTTAGGTAATGCTTACATTTCACAGATAATGATCCTAGAGCAAAAAACATATAACCATACCACAGGTTGATCATGCAATGGTAGGTGTACATCCGAAGGGTTCTGAAGGGCAAACCCACCCAAATGAAGAACAAAAGAGGTAATCACCAGTTGAGGTCGAGAATAAGCTCTCCAAGCCAAGCTCATGACAAACTCACCAGGTCTCGTCTCAAGAGTACTCACTTTGCCGAATTCAAGACATCCACTAGCCAGAGTCTAAACAGATTCATCAGATGACTACGAGAACATCTATGAAGCTCATGAATAACTCGCACAAAGCTATCAAATGCTTAACCAAATCAACTCAGCTCAAACCATCACCCATGATCATGGAGCTACTCGGCCACTACTACCACAAATGAATTTCTCAACTCCAACAACCAACCACTAATTTGAGAAAAAATTTGTACTTAGGCTACACTCTTCTCATCCTTTAGTACTCTGCTCCTCATCTATAAATAGATGGTTGTAGAGAGAGCTAGGTTTACACAATTTTTGTAAATCCTATGTATCATTGCACACTATTGTGTATGTTATTTTGTATGTTGTAGCCACAATTTCCTAAGCTTGACAGTGAATTTAACACATGCCCACAATTTTCTCTAAATTCTTGTCCTCCAAACCTGACATTACCAAGATACAAAACAGATTCCAACAGTATTTATTTATTTCAAATCTTAGAGGTTTCAATTATAAGAATCTAGCAGACATTTTTTATTCATACCCAATAGATTTCTGTCATTTTTTTTTCATGTTTCTTTGATTTATTTACCAAAAAACTGTGGCATCGATACATATCTTCCTGTTTCCATAAATCTATATTTTTGTTCAATCATACCACATTTTAAAGCTCACTAAAGTTCACCTTCTTTAATGAACTCTTTATTAATGAACGTTAGCTAAGCTTCCAATTTATCAAAGGGTAAACTATCTTAAACTATTCTAGAATTTCAACATTAAAAATAGAAAGATTCTTCAATATTACTATACCTTGTTGTCCTTAGGAGAGAGAATTTACACTAACCGAAAAATAAAGCAAGACAAGCTTACATCTTTATTCAAGCATGAAAGTTTTTTTTTTTTTTTTAAACATTAGTATCAATTTCTCGATTTATTCTCTCCCATCCTTAAATATTATATTTAGTTATTACCAAAAAATCTTCAATACCAATAGCAAAATTTGATTCTTCATTCCAATTGATCTGCTCAAGCATTGGAGTCAGCAAACAGCATACTCATATCCTTGAACGAGTCATTTTTCACATTATTCAACAAGATTTATAGGTGACGATCCACCGGCCTTTCCCACTTTAAAATGCATGGAAGATGATGAATCAATTTTTTCCATACACACGTCCAACAAGGAACTCTCTTTTCAAGAATGTTATATATTGAATTCGTAAAAATGTAATATAACATGCTTTTGAAGCAGATGTAGATGCCTCAACTCAACTAAGTACTTTTATTAACTTGGATGTATCTTATATTTTTAATGTAATAACATAAACATTAACATTATACTCATGCAATTAAACAATAATATCAATGAAATTTTTGCCCTAATTATTCCTTTGCCGATTTCTTAACTTTTTATCGTAAAAAAAAAGGGGTCATATATTCTGATGGCTCTAATATTAATAGTTCATAAAATCAGTTATTTGCATTGTACTGATACAAAGGCTCAATTTGACATGGTTGTGTTATGCAGGTAACATAGAGGAAATTGGATGATGAATTAATAAAATTACCATCTAACATGCAATTAAAGTTGTAATTGTTTCATAAAATACTGCTATGGCACAACAACTATCTGATTGAAATTAGTGCTATAATAAATTTCATAATATTAATATTATGACTAATAAATATAAAAAATAAACAAGATTTTATTTATTTATTACATAAACAATTAAATTTCATGAAAGTAATCTTTGGCAAGCCAATCTAAGCCAAAGTTAAAGTTTACATACAGTTAAACTTTTATCACAACTGTAATACTAAATGCCTTAAAACGTCTTTTGTCGTTAAAAAAAATTGGGCAGTATTGCTAAATAAACCACGCTGCTAATCAAATTTGACAAAGCTTACATTGCACAATCCATTTTCACATTTTTTTAAAGAAAAATTGATCATTAAGAGTTTATTTTGATAAATGATAGTCGTGTATCTATCCTGACCAAACATTTCAGCTATTTCAAAATATATAAATCTATTTTCACATTCTATTTCAATGTCAAATTTCAATTTTTACTTGCATACCTCTTGCTAGAGAGTTTAATATTCATTTCTTACACTCATATCTGTTTTTGAGAGAGTTTTTTGTCTTAATTGGGCGAACAAAACCCTGTAGATTAATCTTGAGCCTGTAGAAGGGATCACCGATAAGGTTGTCCTTGAAGGAATATTATACAAATTGGCCTGATTGAAGCTTAGTTTCTCTGAATCTCTTTGTCATTATAACAAGAATAATTTTAAATCTTCTTTTTCATATTTTATTATTTAAAACAATTAACATAACTAAGCACATAAATATAAATCCCTTTTCAGCTTTTACGTATAAATAAATTTTTTATTTTTACTAGTACGCCCCATGCTAGTGGTGTTTCTTATATTTATATTTTTTCTAGAGAGTTGATTCCTTAGCCAAGATGAGAGAAACGGATCTTATAGGTTTATCAATATCCTATGGACAAGAGCACCTATAAGATTGACATTGAGCCGACAGAAAGGTTAGTTGTTCTTTATGCTAAAAAAGGAGGAAAACTTTTGCCTACACAATTGACATTTGATTAATGAAATTCCCAAATGGGGGCTTTAATAAACATAGCTTAAAAATTCAAACCATTATAAATCCTTACATGCTTTAGTGTATTGTTCATCTTACTACTTTAAATAACTCACTACTGCTCTATAATCCATACCATCAGTGTATTGAACGTCTAATATTTATTTGATTGCACTATCCCTAACATTTTAGTGCATGACCTTTTTTGATGTGTTAAATGTTCGCTTCTTGTATTTACTTTAGTGCAATCACCAGGTCAAGCAAAATAGTTGTAGTACACATCTATCTTAATGTGATGATTTTTATTTGCAACGTTTTATCATTGTAACTAAACCTGCTAAAATTATCTGATCGTGATAATGTTGATATTTTAATTGTTATATTTCACTTAATATATTTTTTCTTCTAGAAGTTCTTTGAAACACATAATTCAACCCCCATTTTAACTGAGCATCAAGCAGAACAAAAAAATTAAAGGCCCTGGAAAGATTTAATCAGGAAGACTGTAGTTGTCTAAACAATAACCTTCAGTTAATTTTCTTAAGGCAATTCCAAGAAAGTAACATAGTAACAAAGTTGTCTTGCTAAACCAAGTGCCTCAAATTTTCTTCAAATGCCCACAAAAACACAGAAAATAAAACAATACATCATGTCCGTGGAAGACCATACTAAAGTTGAAATCAAAAACAAGTTAAAAATTCCTATTGAAGCAGATTTTTTTTGGGTTAAAAGGATGACTCGGTTAACATTAATAACATTGAAGACAAGCACATTATGTTCTATTTGTGAAATTAGCATATATGAGACAAAATATATACCAAATAGGCAATTACAGGAAAAAAAATGTTTTATTAGATGAAAAGTTAAGAGTTTATCCAATCCCCCCATAACTACAAAAATTCCACTGGTGACAGTAAAGCTCAAGCTTTGAGACATTTTTGTGTACCTGAATTGATGGCGCGCCTCAAGGTGTGTGCCTCAAAGGCCTTCTTAAAGCAGGTATGCATCATATTGAGTAAATTTCAACTCTTACCGATCATCTTGAACTTACCTTTATTTCAAATAAAGATTGAATTCTTTAATTTTAAAAGTTAGTTTTCTTTTTATTTTTATTTTAAAAGTTAGGTTGGTTAAGAGTTTGCTGAAAGCTAATTGAATGATATATGCATTAGTTGAAAGTTATTTGAAATTAAAAGCAAATTGATTTTATGAATTTTTTGTGGTAAAGTTGATCGAGACCCCTCAACATATGGTTGGCCCCTTACACATTCAAAATCATGAAGGCTACGAATTATCCAAGGCTTCATGAAGCAACCAGGCATTTACAACCTTTTTATATGACAATTTTATTCAAATTTGGAAGATACACACTTTATTCATGAATAATCAAGATAAATTTGATATATTTAGCTTTTGTATTTTGAATTTGAAGATGGCATTGTACTATAAATATTAATGGAATAAAAAATATATAAAAAAATTGCCTTGCTTATCAATAAATTGCGTATTTTCATAAGCAAACTTGAAAATTGGCTTAATTTGAGAATTATTATAGGTGCATTAGTGTAGCTTATCATATCCTCCCTATCACTTATTCAGTCCACTCTTGTTCAACTTTAAGCCGATTTAACAATTAGAGTATCATTATAGGTGCATCTTGTGTATTCTTGAATTTTATAAGTTAGTTATTTTTTTGTTTATTTTATTTTCATAGTTAGGTCGGTTAAGAGTTTGCTGAAAGCTAATTGAACGATATATGCATTAGTTAAAAGTTGCATTGCCAACTTCTTTATATGACAATTTTATTCAAATTTGGAAGATACACACTTTATTCATGCATAATCACTATAAATTTGATATTATTAGCTTTTGTAATTTGAATTTAATAGATGGCATTGCACTATAAATAATGATGTAATAAAAAAATATAAGAAAAATTGTCTTACTTATCAAATAATTGTGTATTTTCATAAGCAAACTTCTAAATTGGCTTAATTTGAGAATCAATATAGGTGCATCTTGTGTAGCTTATCATATCCTTTCTATCACTTATTTCAATTTACTCTTGTTCTACTTATAGGTTCATCTCGTGTCACCTTTTCTTCAAATAATGATTGTATTCTTTAAATTTATAAGTTAGTTTTTTTTAATGTTTGTTTTTATTTTCAAAGTTGTTAGGTCGGTTAAGAGTTTGCTGAAAGCTAACTGAATGATATATGAATTAGTTTCAAGTTATTTGTAATTAAAGCAAATTGATGTTATGATTTTTTTTTTTTTTTTTTGTGGTAAAGTTGATCGAGATCCCTCAACATATGGTTGGTCCCTTGTGCAATTCAAAAACATGGAGGTTATAAATTATCCAAAACTTCAAACTAGGCATTACCAACTACATGACAATTTTATTCAAATTTGGATGATACACACCTTGTTCATGGATAATTAATATAAATTTAATATTTTTAGCTTTTGCATTTTGAATTTTAAGATGACAATGTACTATAAATATTGATGGAATAAAAAAATATAAGAAAAATTGTCTTGCTTATCAACTAATTGTGTATTTCATATGCAAACTTGAAAGTTGGTTTAATTTGAGAATCATTATAGGTGCACCTTGTGTAGCTTATCATATCCTTCTTGTCACTTATTTCACTCTACTCTTGTTCCACTTAAGCCGATTCAACAATTTATAATCCCCACCTCCACTCGGTGCGTCTCTCTGCAATAATCAATCAATAGTAATCCAAGCTTTCTTCTGCTGACTCTCACCGAACTCTCATCATCCCAACATTAAGACATCTCATTCCATCATTTTGGATACGAACCACACTTCAATGCAAAGCAAAACCACCCCATGGACTTGATGCAATAAATTATTACTATAGCTAAAAAAATCGCAACCACCTCTCCATCAATAGGAAAATAAAGAGCATTACAAAGCATAAAATTATTTCAATGGCAAAAAAAAAAAAAAAATAGTCTATTGAATATGGTAAAGCTTTTGAGAAAAAGCAAATACATATTGCGGTATTTATCATAGAAAACATTATGATAACATGGTAACATCTATTATTTGAAATGTTGACAAATAAAAGAGCATTAATGAAAAGAAAAAAAATTAAAAATACTCATATCAAAGAATAATTGAGAAATCTAATTTATGGTAATAGGAAAATCAAGCTTAGAATTCATTGAATTCAAATTGAAATGGCAATGGAAAATTTATTGAATAGAATCACATCAATTTCAAAATCCACCAACGTGCTTCGATTTATTTTTGTTAAAAATGCTTCATTATATAGTTAGCAACTTTATCTTATCTAATTAAGGTATGATTTATCTATCCTTGTGTGGTTGGTTCTTGTTATTGCCTTTAAAATGCATAATGCTAACCTGATCATCAACAAGAACACTAGCAATTTTATTTAATATCCATAACAGCACAATAACAATGAACAAAGAAAGTGTCTAAAATATTTAATCATGTTTGATCTATTACAGGAAAATAAATGCCTTTGAGCACAATGTGGTAAGTAAATATTATAAAAATTTAAACAAATGCTTCTTTCCTAAATGGTATTCCGATCAACCATGTTGCATGGATTCAAGAGTTTTTCAGCGGAAAGGTTAGGGATGAAAAAAGTTCAATGTGACAAAAATGGGAACACTAAGTTGGATATAATATGGTAGAAACAAGGAGAACAGCATGAAAAATGATTAAACTTAAATAAATGAAAAATAACACTTATTGAGGAGAAGACCAGATTTAATGCATTAGGATAATATAAGTAAAGAAAAAGATATGCCAATAACCTAAATAATAACATGACTATAAAACTAATACGAAGGCAATAGACTACACTATATATCGTGGGTAAAACTAATACAAAAAGCAAACTTAGTACAACGCCATCCACAATATTTCATAAAACCAACAAAAAAAAAGTTGCAAGCCCTGCATAACAGTTGCAAGAAAGCTAAGGAAGGTTTTCAAGACCTAGGAGTTTCCGAGATAAAAAAATTCGATACTAGTGTCCAGCATGATGGATCCATATGCAAATGTCAAATAACATTGACAAGTTGATCAAAATATTCATGTCATAGAGAAGTCAAACTAAAATCTTAGGTAAAACAGGGAAATAAGACTTTATGGGGCTGCCTGGTATCGGATTTCAGAGAGGATTTAAGTAAGATTTAGCTTACATCCTCCTAGACGGTTATATTGGACAACTTATAACTCAAGATTTACTAAATTCATATTTTGCTGATTTTGAAGGCAAATCTCAGATTTAGTAAATCCTACTATTCGGTTGATTTAGTAAATCCGAGAACGCATGCATGAAGAGCAAGTTAGTAAGGAGGTAGCCAAAGAGCAGCAGGGGGTGAGAAGAAGGGGGAGAAAGAGCGCAATTACCTTCCTCTATGGCTTCAGGCAGGATCAGCGCAAAATTAGAAATATGGGATTTTCGGTGGTCTTTGTATGCCATGATCCCGTCTTTGTCACTCCAACTAGCTCTAACTACGACTATATTGCAAGACTTTGGATGAAGAGAGAAGAAGGGGAAGGGGAAGGGGAAGGGGAAGGGGAAATAAGAAAGAGTTTCGGGCGAGTGGAAAAAAAAAACGATAGGGTTTGGTATTTATTAATTTTAATTAATTTAATTAATTACAAATTAATAACTAAATAATATATTATCTATGATAACTACTTTAAAATAAATTAATAAAATTAAATTATATATAAAAAACTAATTGATTTAATGGCATTCTAAGTCATTACGAATTAATATAATAAATAACTAACTTACCAAAATTCTTATTAATGATCCATTAGCTTAGTGAATAACTAAATATTGATCAGCATAATTAAAGATAAAAATTTAATTTAATTTAACTGAATAATTATATCATTGATATGTAATATTAAATTTATATTTCGTTTTCAACTAAATTATTTAAATCTTTAAATTAAATAACATAAATATAGTTAATAATTTCACCTTATGAGTAATTATCTTAAAAATATACTTAATAAACAATTTATGAGCTAATATGCTATTAATTATTAAATATTAAAATTTAGAGTAAATTTTTAAAAATTTTAATATTTTCATAGGCTAGAATATAATTAATTTCTATCATGATAATGAAATAATCAAATTGTAATTTTATTTATGCATTTTAACAAACATTATATACTTTTAAATCTTGGTAGAAGTTGCTAAACGATTTTATAGAATTTAATTGGATTTAGTAAATCCAATGCCAAATATGCTTAGGATCTAACCATTTCAAGATTTACAAAATTCAAATATACAGGATTTAGTATATACTAATAACTTAAATCTCAGAAGTTGACATAGAACCCATAGAAGGATGAAAATAAAAATAATTTAAACTTTTAGCAACAAAGTAATTTCCAACATTCGTATAAATATAGGGATTGTCTGGTAACTGATTGAGAGCAGGATTTAACCTAAACCTTGCTAGACGGTCAATTTGGACAAAATAAAGTTATGTATTAATTTTCATAGGCTGAAAGTAATTAATTTCTATCATAATAATGAAATAATCAAATTTTAATTTTATTTATGCATTCCAACAAACATAATAGACTTTTAAATCTTGGCAAAAGTTGTTAGACAGTTTTACAAAATTTAATTGGATTTAATAAATCCAATGTCAAACAGTTCCTAGGATTTAACCATTTCAACTTTTACAAAACACAAATTTAAAGGATTTAACACTTAAATCTCATAAATCGTCATAAAACCCGTAAAAGGATCAAATAAAAATAATTTAAATTTTTAGCAACAAACTAATGTCCAACATTCGTATAAATAAAGGGGCTGTCTGGTAACGAATTTAGAGCAGAATTTAACCTAGAATTAACCTAAACCTTGTTAGATGGTCAATTTAGACAAAATAAAGCCATGGATTTGATAGGTAAATCCCGGATTTACTAAATCCTATGCATCAACGAATTTAGTAAATCTGGGATGGGCATTTTGCAAGGAAAGGAAGATGTGAAGTTACATTCATGGTTTCGAGTCAAAGCAAAGCAGAAGGAAAAAGATGGGAGTTTCAGGTTTCTATACATTGCAATCTCATCGTTGCCTTCCCAGTTAAGTCCAATCGCAAATGTATCACGAGGATTTGATCACAAAGGCAGTGGTTTTGCGTGAAACCGGGAGGGAGAGGGGGGAGGGGCATAAGTGAGGTTTTGGGTAGAGAGGGAAAGTTTGGGAGAAACATGGATAGGAGGAGGATATAGGAGAGGGTTTCAAGCAGAGCTATGAAGTACGGACACAGAAAAGAGCACACGTACACAACATGATACGGGGACACTACATAATTGAAAAAAAACAAGACACAACACGTCATGAACACATTTTTATATTTCATTAATTATTCATATGAAATATATATTTTTTCATTATTCTTTATTAAAAGCATCACAACACAAATTATACAAGAATAAAATTTAACTTCATAAATTTAATTTATATTATAAAACCTAATGCTTATGAAAATTATATTTTAAAATTAAATATATTATGTTTCAAAAGAATTCATTCAACTTATAATCCAACTTATCTACTAAAATTTAAAAATCATATGATTACAAAGAGGGAATTATTAATGCTCAGATTTGATGAATATTTGACGCATTGTCCATGCTCGATTTTGATGAATGTTAGAGGGAACTTCAACAAGATGAGAGACGGAGCGTTTCAAATATGACGTATAATTAAGGCTATACATATATTTATAATTTTCTAATTCTCGTGTC
Source organism: Phalaenopsis equestris (assembly GCF_001263595.1). Taxonomy (NCBI): domain Eukaryota; kingdom Viridiplantae; phylum Streptophyta; class Magnoliopsida; order Asparagales; family Orchidaceae; genus Phalaenopsis; species Phalaenopsis equestris. The sequence goes on along the minus strand of NW_018164779.1, from coordinate 366,897 downwards.
CCATTTTCTCAAAATTGTATTAAGCTCACATCTAATGCGCTGTTGAGGTGTGACCGGGGCGTGTTTAGGCCTAAAAAAATTCAAAAATATTTTATGTAGTGTCAGAGAAGCGTTCCTGGCGTGTATGATAGTGTCGATGTCTGACATGAGTACAACACATTTTTAGGTGTGTCAATATTACATAGGAGCAAAGAGAGGAAGGAAAGAGTTCTTTTGTTTTAATTTATTTTTTATTTAAGTTAGTTTTATAAATGTTAGAAATTAATAACTAATAATTATTCCATATATTACAGATTTAATTACAATTAGATAAATTTATATGTAATTATTTAATAGTTAAGTATTGAATAAAAATATATTCTAAAATTTAAATTATTCAGTAAAATTTCAAGTAATTCTTAATTAATATAATTAATGATTAATATTAAATTATTACTTAATAAGTAATTAGTTTAACAATATTTTATCACGATAATCAAGTTCAATTATGTTTTTTTCCTAACAAACAACAAAAATTTTTAATTCCTGAAAAAAGTTGTCAAATTGTTTGATAGGATTTAATTGAATTTATTAAATCAATTACCAATTTAACCCACTCCAAGATTTACTAAATCGAGATTTACAAAATTTACTAAATCCTACTAACTTACATCTAATCCATTGTCATACAAGTTCCTAAATTTTCTCAAAAGACAGATTGAAACAAGTAAAATAAAATATTCATTCATGGCCAAAGATCCACTACCATAACAAAGCAGAACGACTTGAAAATATAGTCTGCAACACAAGCTAAATCAGAAGATAAAGATGGAAGAACAAGAAAACCATTAAACACGATGTACTCACTATTTCCAGACGGGTGGAAGCTTCTTCGTTCTCTTGTAGTAACGAGCCAAACGATGGATCCTGCTCTCCACAAGGATAAGCCGGAACTTCGAGTCCTTATCCTTCCTGTTCCTTTCCAAGTGCTTTCGGATAGCAACAGCCTTTTTTATCAAATGATACAGATCCTCCGGAATCTCAGGTGCAAGACCTACAGAAAGTCTCAGTAAACAAGGGCTAAAAAACAATGGGGAGCCCTAAACTCATAAACAAAACCACAGAAATGTAGAAGTCTATACCATGAGCTTTGAGAATCCTGAGAATCTTGCTTCCAGTCAAGCTCTTCACCTGCGCAATACCATGCGAGTCACGAAGAATGACACCTATCTGAGACGGCGTCAAACCCTTCTTCGCAAACTTGCAAATGTTTTCTTCCACATCCTGGGAAGAGGTTTTGAGCCAACTTGGGGGAGTTCTCTTATAAGGAAGAGTGGAAGAGGAAATGCACTTACCACGGCTATGCATAAAGATCGAAAGAATGAAAGAAATTAAATTTACAGCTAGCAAAGGGAAAACGATCTGGGGATAGATGAGAAATGAGCAGCTACCCGCGGCTATGCATACGACCCATGGTTGTAGTAGTGGCGGCAGCGTACGGAGATTTCAACGGCTAACGTTGCTGCTGGCGGCCTTACCTGCGTTCTTCGCAGCAGGAATCACGAAGAAAACACTGCTAGGGTTTGGGATATAGAGCGAAGGAAGAACGATAAAAATACAGCGAAATATCCCGATTTTTTTATTTTGTCGGGAATTTTGTGAGCCTCAAACATCACCTTTTACAAATTATGTCTTCATTTGTAAATATCCTAAAAGTAATGGGGATATTCACATGGCAACAGCCTAAAACATATATAATTATTTTTTAAATATCCCAATCCTAATATTTGGTCTAATGTAATTGTGTTCTCTTGAGGGCGTGATAGCTTTCCTTGAGGTGTATATCCAACTTATCTTGGAGATTACAGTTTGATTAAGAAGGATGATCATTTTTATTGAAATAGAGCAGAAGGCATTTGATGATATTAAGCATTTTCTTTTAAGCCCTCTAGTGTTGAAAGCTCCCATACCGAGGAAGTCTCCTTTTTTTTATTATGGTGTTGGATGAGTCAATTGGAGCACTATTGGTTCAAGCCAATGATAAGAAAAAAAAAAGAACGTCTTGTACTGTCTTAGTTGGTGTCTTATCCACACCGAATTGGGATATTAGTTGATAAAAAAACATGGCTTGGCTTGGTGTCTTATCCACACCGAATTGGGATATTAGTTGATAAAAAAAACATAGCTTGGCGTTGATTTTCATGGTTCAAAAGATGAAGCATTATATATTGTCTCATCGCATCAATCTGATCCCAATGGTTAATCCCTTGCAGTATTTGATGACTCATCTCACCTTGGAATGACAATTGGCCAAATGGGCCATCATACTTCTTTGGTATATATCACATTTGTGTCACAACATGCTTTAGAGGATTTCCTAGTTACTCACCCTATACCAAGCTAACTTGTCAGTTAACAATGTCTTTTTGCACAAGCATATACTATAGCTGGACTCCTCAAAGTGGGAATTATATTTTGATGGTGTGTCCTCTTTAAAGGAAGGCCCTTTCGGGATTATCGCTTGTGTTAAGGTAAGGACTAGCCTTGTATTTTTATCTCCCGAGCAAGGTATCCTTCGCTATCCCTATAGTTTGGTAGAGCCTCAAACTAATAATGAGGTGGAGCATGCAGCACTAATCCTAGGATTGGAGATCTCCATTCAAATGAACATGAGGAAAATTTATGGGGATTTTTAACTCGTGATAAGCCAAGTAACGAGTGGCTATAACGTGTTAAAATCCAAACTCTTGAGCAATCACCACAGAGTTCTATCTTTACTGGCCCATATTCTCAATGTGACCCTATTTGGATCTCACGATCGATGAATAGGAAGGCAAACACTTTAGCTCGTTTTGCCACAGAATTGACTAGCCCCAATAGGAACCCCATGGCAGTATTGTTCTAAGATCAACAGATCCTATCGCCGGCCCTCTTAAATTTACTCGTAATGTTACCTTTAGACACACACAATGAGGATTTGACTGCCTCTGTTAGCCAAATTCATGATTGAGAGCAAGAATTTATTAACTACTTAGTCAAGGGTAGGCTCCCGGATGATTTTTCGTTAGATGCACAACTCCAGAGGAGAGCCTTATCGTTCACTATCATGAACAACATGTTAAATTAATGTTCTCCTAAAGGAATGGACTCTATCATGGCTTATCTTGAGCGTGTCAAGTGTTAACAAGATATGTTGGCCCATTTGCGTGGAAAAGTCTACGAGAGGTGGGAAAAGTGCTTCAACATTCTCCTCACGTTCATAGTCCGACAAGTCAGATGAGCGGGACAACAAATTGTGTTGCCATAGGAAGCGAATGGTTGCGGGATGCTTAAGGTATATGCAACACCCTAATATTTTATTGTTATTATTTTGTATTTCCCTATCTATTTAGATGAAAGGATGCATGTTTTGATATGTCATATGTGTGATAAATTTTGTGTTTTCTCTTTCTCACAGTTTTTACTATTGGAGCACCTTGAAATCAAGTTAGTCGTTATATTGTGATTTTCATGGGCCATAGAGTGCAGTCAGTAATGGTCATCACGATGGCACCGTAATGCCTAGTCCAACATCATTATAAAAGCTAAAATTGTATTTGTCACTTCATCAGCACAGTGGTACCATATCCAACATTACAATGTCAATATTTACAACCATAATGATGTTCACTGATGTGGCGCCAACCGTTTCAATAGTGCCCTAGCATTGTTCCTAGAGTCATGGTGCCCATACATATATAGGTTATACCCTGAACTATGCTCCTTATTTTTTCAACTAAGATGTAATTTAATAAATCAACAGTATGTTGGTGTCTTTTTCAATTTGTTTTTGTTAACATGTTTGGTGTTGTCTTAATTTTTAACTGAAAAATAACATGAATGAGTAACATTAAACGATCATTTTTTTCAGATTTATTGCTTTAGAAAAACTAGGTCTTCAAAACATCTTAAATGAAAAGAAAAAAAAATTACCTAAACTGATATAATAATTCTCATGGGAAAAGAAAAATAAAATAAAAAAGAAAAGAAATAGAAAAAGAGAAAAAGAAGAAAAAGTAAGAGTAAAAAGTGAAAAGCCGTGAGAAGAAACATGAGATTGACATGAAAAATTGAAAGAAGTAAAACAGGGAAGGTCACTAGTAAAACTTATGTGATAAGATTTTCTTACGATTCTTTAATGTAACCCATCTAATATTTTCTTTCAAAAAAATGTTTAGGATTAGGTTGGCAAAAAGAGAGGATTTTGGAGAGCAAAAAGAGAGGATTTTGGAGAGTTTGTCCTTAGGATTCTCCTCTTCTCTTCTGTTTGAGGTGCTAAGGGTATTTTCTACCTTTTAATTTGTACTTTCTTACATATTCTGAGAGGTTTATTGCATGAGAGAGGAGTTGGCTACTGTAAAAGAGAGAATGGATTATTTTTTAAGTTTTTACTTTTTAGTTTTACTTGCAATGATGATTTCAATGGAATATTTTTCTTGCAATTTTTTCAACATACACAACTAAATTTCCCTTCGTGCCTCTGGGATTCATGGTATGCCATTTTTGTGGTTTTCTTGAATAAATTTTTTCCCTATATCATTTTTCTCAGGAAGTAGAGCTTTTCGTTGTTGCGTTTACCATATAGTTCCATTTACTCCTCATCTTAACAATTAGGTTGTTAATATATTTTGTGATCAATGACTCTTTCCTGTTGCGCTGAGAAATGAAACAGTTAACCACAAAATCCAGGTCATAAAAGAGATATTTTATCCAGAATTTCCAACCTAAAAAGGGGACCAAAATAAATTTGTTAGATTCCATGGGGATTGAAGAAACTTCAACTTCATAGATTCTTGCCTTCTTTTGATCTAGGCATATGCATAAGGAGGACTTTTTATCCCCTTTGACAACTATCATGTAGGGGAAAGACTTAGAAAATCATGAACCATCACATTACCTAAATCATAAGGGGTGCGAGCTTTACATACCTTGAAGAACAACAAGATTTATTTGTCATTGTTTTCTATATTTTCTAACCCTGTTATCTTTTATTGACACTTTTAAGTAGGATTTTCAAAAATAACCTCTTGTTTGTGATCACATTAAACTAGGTTTAGAGGTATAGTAAACTAGAGATTCACCCTTAAAAATAATTCTCAACACTTTCCTCATAGGATTGATACACTGTACTCTTTAACTGTATTATTACTTAACACAAATACTTGTGTGATTTGGCCAACTTGCTCCAATGTAACTTTTTAAGTCTTCATAACCTCCCCTCTTATATCTCCTGAAGGTAAGTATAAGACTTACTTTGGGGAAGTGATAAGGATCTCATTGGGGAATATATAATGTCTTTCTCTCCCAAGGAAGAAAGGGACTTTAAAAGTTTTGTTTTCCAATACCTAGCCAAAAATGGCTAAGAGGTAGAATTATGTATTCACTTCTCATATCTTTTATTAGAAATTATATGACTCACTCGAGAGATCACATTTTAGATTTTGTTAAAACGACTAGCCAAAATTGGTTTAATTAGATGATGATCACCTGAGTGGCTGTTTTATTCTTAGGCAACATAATTGAAAAAATCTTGTAATTGAAGATGATTACAAAAACAACTATTTGTCTTGGTGGTCCAGACTTAGCTTCCGAGCTACTCTGAGGCATAACCATATGAAGTATGAGTGCTTCTCTAATATTTCTAGAGGGTTAATGTGTGACTCAATCTGGTGAATAAGAGGTTTAAGAGCTTCTTTTTTGCATCTCCTATAGTACATAGGTGACTCATTGTGGAGAATTCAACCCATCCAAAACTTTGTTATATAATAAATTAAGAAAAGAGCTGGGTTTTGGTACTCCTGACACAACCAAACTAGCTAAACTAGATGATATATGTTTTGGTTTTTCAGACCCGACTAAAAAGCTAAACCAAGGAGGGATAGAGAAATATAAACTCTCCTTTAGTATTCTCAAAAGTTGAGATGTGACTCACACTAGGAAATATATTGAAAGTGTTGCTTTTCCATAAAAGAGAAAGGTGTATTAGATTTTGTTTACTTCAACACAACCAAAATTAGCTAAATCAAGGAAGAAGGCATATGAAATTTCCCTTTCTTATCTCCCTTAATGGCACGTATATGCCTTACACTAAGGTTATCGTAAATCAAATTGACTATAAAATTACATATGTCAATCCAATAGGTGACCCTCTCAAGGGACACATAGATTTGGATTTTGTTAACCCAGACCCAATCAAATTTGGCTAAACCACAAAGAAGCTCATTTGAATAGTCATTCTAACTTTAATTGATTTAATTAGCTTCTCACAAATCTTCCCAATGATGGGATGATTGTATCTTAAAACCTAGAAGGGGTGGTCTGGATTTAACTTAAGAGTTGAAATGAGACACAATCAAAAGTAGTGAGAACCCATCTCCCATGTCTGTTAAAGTGAGTAGACAACTCACTAGGGAAATGATACACCTAAAATATATAGTATTTTTAAACACATTTTTATACCTATTTTTGAGATATTGTGTTTTAATGGAAGGTATTTGTATAATATTTTTCTTTTAGGTTGTATATTTTTCTTTTAGGTGCAAGTAAAAGGGTGAAAAATTCTAAAAGGAGTGAAAAAAGATCAAATTTGGAGCAAAAATGTCAAAATGGTGCAAAAGAGTTTTGGCGCCTAAGCGCTAGATCCGACGCTTAAACGCCGATGAAACAGAGAAGGCCGTGCCTAAGCGCCAAATGCCTCGCGCTTACACGCTAGAGGCAGTTAGTTGATGATTTAATTCATTTTGCCAAATTTTGAAGGGACATTTGATGCACCTATTGGCTAAAGAGGGTGGTTATGACCACTAGAAACAAAAATATGATTAAAAGACTTGTGAAAGGATGCATCCCTTGGAGTGCATCTTGAATTTGGACACATTTTGAAGAGTTATCAAGACACCTCTTGGAAATTTATAAAAGAAGGAAGTTGAGACTTTTTATAAAAGAAGGAAGGAAGGAAGTTGAGACTTTTAAAAGTGTGTTTGAAAAGGGGGAGTCCTGAGAAGAAATTTTGGACAGATTTTCAGGCACCACAAATTTACTTTATCCTTTTTTATTTTTAGTTTTATTGTGACAGTTAAGAGTATTGTAAAAGAGAAGAGATTCAAAGGAACTTCACGAGTTTGGTGGAGGATTTTAGATAAGTTTTTATCTTTATTTTTAAACTACTTTTGGTTTTAATCGAGACTTCTTGTTGGTTTGACAATGATTTCTACTTTTAAA
>NW_018164779.1:347135-359549 GCF_001263595.1 Phalaenopsis equestris | reverse complement strand
TCTTTAATGTTGGAAGAAGTTGTGATGATTTAAGTTTAATTCCATGTACTTCATTTTGATCTGGCCTATCTAGATGTTAAAATTTGTTGTGAGAACATGTAAGAACCGGGATGATATTGTCTCAGTCAACAATAGTAAAGAATCACATGAGGTTGTATGAATGAGAATGTATTTCATATGATTAAGTGCAAATAAATAGTAAAATAATCTTTGAATGGTGTAGAGTTAGAGGACTTTAGAGTGACAGGTTAAAGCCCCCAACTTGGTTTATTATTTTAGGTTTTGATGCGAGATGCTAGACCCCAGGTGAAGGGAATCGACAGAACTCTAGAGTGAGAGCCAACATCTTCCCTGCCTAGTCAGTTTTCAGAACTATTCAAACTTTAAATTAGTCAATGTTCTTTATAGCATCTCTAGTAAGGGTAATGAATAATAATGCTTCTATTTGAAACAACACATTTTCCATACTTCCACAACAAAAATCCTATACTTATTTTTAATTCATGATAAGGAGAAAGATTATTCCATATTAAGTACTTTTCTTCTACATAAACTCAAGTTATCTCTAGAAGTTTTTCTTTATTTTGTCAAAATACCAAAAATACCAAAAAGATGTGAATTTTAATTACTGTAAGAATTTCTATAGTTTAAGTAATTGTCTTTTTAAAATAGAAAGTTTGTTGTTTAATAGTGCACATTGTGAAATTCCCGTGGGTTCGATATTAGGGTCTTAATAAAAAAGTCTTATATTACTTGATAACGATACATATACTTGCGTAGTATCCCAATATGTATATAAATTAAAAAAATTAAATTCTTATTTTCTCCAGGATCAAGTTTTTAGTACTGCTGCAAAGTAAGAAAATATACGTGAAAAATATAATCAAAGACATTTTTATACTATTGCATATAAACAGTCATGATCAAGTTTTTGGAGTCGTTGTCGGGGAATTTATTAAAAGTAAATTTTTATTTTAGAAAGTCTTACTTAAACTTTAGGAGTTATTGTAGGAATATCTTATTATAATATTTTATTTTTGTGTGTTTTATTTTTTTCTTTATTTTATTTTATGTTAGTGTATGTGTAGTTCAGGTTCTGAAAGACTAGTGCCCTACGATTCTGAATTAGAAAGAACTGTTAAGAAAATCAGAAAAAGCAAAAAAGTTAAAAAATTTAAAAAATCTAAAAAATTCACAGAAATAGCAAACCAAAATGATCAAAATGTTGAAATTCATCAAGAATTTAGACATTTACAAGATTATGTCAACCCTACGGTAGATGAACTTCATTGAGAGTCATTGGTTCAAATCCAATAGTAGGTAAGCCGAAACCCCCGCTTTTGCCAGCATGACAGCAAGCACAGACTGGCATCAAGGAAGGAGTCAACTGAATTACCAAAGCATCGGTTGCTTCCACCACGTAGTGCCTTCTTCGACCGACAGACGTTCCACCACTGGATAGTGTTTTTTTCTTGTCTTCTTGGCGTAGTAAGAAGCAGACTGTAGTTGCTCTATCCAGCACTGAGGCTGAATATCGGGCGCTGGCTGCTGGCTGATGCCTCTTCGGAGCTCATGATCAGAGAAAAGGAAGGGGCATGGTTGATGTGTCACTGGGTCGGTGGGGAACCCGTAGGAAGGCGGGACGACACGCCGAATTCACAGAAGAAATCACCAACATGAAAACAAACGAAATCATTGAATTTCGTAGAGAAACAAAATGAACCACTTATCTTCTCGGAGTTGAGATAGAAACTTTTTGTATAAGAGTCCTCGAGAACATTTTTCTCTTCTGAATTGAATGTAGGGGGCCAAAGGAAAGGCAAGAAAGCCTGAAAGAAAAAAGCTTGGGGAAGTAGCAACTCCACAGCAAAAGGGGAGGGGGTCCTTCCCAACATTAGTCTCGATTGCTGGAATGTGAGGTTGGTCATAGATCCGCCCTAAGGGAGCTTAGACATCTCTGAACTATTCAAAAACCTATTGTAATGGCTAATTCATTTGAACTTAAACCTGCTATTATCCAAATGATATCAAATAATTAGTTTGGGGGATCACCGACTAAATATCCAAATTTACATCTTGCCAATTTTCTAGAATTATGTGCAACATTTAAATATGATGGTGTATCAGATGATGCCATAAGACTTTATTTTTTCCTTTCTCACTAAGGGATAAAGCTAAGATGTGGTTGAATTCATTAGCACCTGAATTTATCAGAACTTGGGGTTATTTAGCACAAAAATTCCTTCCTCAATATTTTTCACCATAAAAAACTACGAAGCTTAGAAATGATATTACATCTTTTAATTAGTTTGAAGGGGAATCTATTTATGAAGAATGGGAACAATTGAAAGAACTCTTAAGAAAGTGTCCATATCATGCTATACCAGATTGGTTAATAATTCAAACTTTTTATAATGGATTAGCTGGATCTCTTAGATCTATTATCGATGCCGTTGTTGGTGGTTCGTTGATGTCAAGTTGATGTCAAAACCATTTATTTCATGATTCTTATGCTTTAATTAAAGAAATGGCTTCCAATAATTTTTAATGGCCTTCTTCTTGAAGAAATAATTTTTATTGGATGAGATTTAAATGAACATGTTTTCATGAATCTGGTGCATTTACTATGTTAGAAAATCAAGTTGTTGCAATTTTAAGGAAGTTGGAATGAATTTTTGTCAACCAATTTCGATGATTGAAGAGAATTCATTAGGCCAAATGATAGATTTTCAAGCATCATTAGAAACTTTGAATTCCATAAATAATAATCAGAATAACCCATATTCAAATTATTATAAACTAGGTTGAAAGAACCATTCCAACTTCAATTGGAATAATACTACGGGTGGTAATAATCAACAATGGGGGAACAATCAAGTAAACCCATGGGAAACTGAAACAACCATGAGAATAATAATTATAGATCTACTTATCCTCCAGGTTTTAACAGTAATTTACAATTTAAGGACAATAAATTATCTATAAAAGAAGTGGTGTTACAACTGGGAAATCAGTTACAAAGTCAATGAGCTACAATTAGAAATATTGAGAATCAACTTGGACAAATTGCAAATTCATTAAGTAATAGATCCCAAGGAACACTTCCTAGTAATATTGAAACAAATCCGAAAGACCAGAATAAAGGTCAAGTAAAAGACGTTCAACTTAGAAGCAGAAGAGAGTTGGAAGATAGGGTTTAAAAAGAGACTGAAGTAGAGAGAGAAGAAATTGAAGAATCAAAAGAGGACACTCCAAAAGAGAATGCTCCAAAAGATTATGAAAGACCTATTTCTCTGCTAAAAATTGATTTGCAAAAACCACCATCTCCATTTCCTCAGAGACTTCGTCAAAAGAAGTTTGATAAGCAATTTTCAAAATTTCTAGAAATTTTAAGAAGCTTATAATTAATATTCCATTTGCTGAAGCCTTAGAACAAATGACAAACTATGTAAAGTTTATGAAGGGTTTATGAAGGATATTCTCAACAGGATATTCTCAACAAGAAAAGAAAGTTTGAAGATAATGAGACTGTTGCATTTAGTGAGGAGTGCAGTGCTATAATTCAGAAAAAGCTTTGCTGTAAATCAGAAAAAGCTTAAAGATCCTGGTAGCTTTACTATTCCATGTACAATAGGAGACATATTTTATGAGAAAGCTTTATGTGATTTAGGTGCAAGCATTAACCATATGTCATTATCAATATTTAAAAGATTAAGATTAAGAGAAATAACCCATACTACGGTAACTCTACAATTAGCAGATCGTTCAATAACATACCCTAAAGGAGTTATAGAAGATGTCCTAGTGAAATTTGATCAATTTATCTTTCCTGTTGATTTCACTGTAGTGGATATGGAGGAACATAAAAAGATACTTATCATTTTGGGGAGAGAACTTTCCTAGCCATAGGAAGAGCAATGATAGATGTGTAGAAAGGAGAATTAATAATGCGCGTCAATGATCAAACTGTTACTTTTAACATTTCAAGATCAATGAAGTATCCTGCAAAAGGTGAAGATGAAGAATGTTATAGAATATATATTATAAGATATCTGAGTAAATGCAATTTCAAAACTAATTATGAAGAAAAATCTGAAGTAAAAGATTTGGAACACAAGCAAGAAGAGGAATTAAATCAATGTGAAGATCTTTTTAAGGAAGATTCAAATTATGTTCGAGAAAGTTTCAAAATGTTGGAAACGATAGAAAAAGATAAATTATTTTGTCCATCAATTGAAAAACCTCCAGAACTTGAGTTGAAGTTACTTCCTGATCATTTAAAATATGTCTTTTTAGGTGATTCCTCTACTTTACCAGTTATAATTTTCTCAAATTAAAGATGGAAGATAAAGAAAGATCGATGAAAATTTTGAAAATTTTTAAGAAAGCATTTGGATGGATAATTTCTGATATTAAAGGAATCAGTCCTTCAATTTGTATGCATAGAATTTATATGGAAGAGAACTGGAAACTCTGGGCTGATCCTCAAAGGAGATTGAATCATATTATGAAAGAAGTAGTTAAGAAAGAAATTTTAAAGTGGTTAGATGCTGGAATTATCTACTCTATTTCAAATAATAGTGCATGAGTGCATGGGTTAGTCCAATTCACTGCGTTCCTAAGAAAGGAGGAGTAACTGTGACTGTGAAAGAGCATAATGAATTAATACGTACTAGACAAGTCACAGGGTGGCGAATATACATTAATTATAAAAAATTAAATCTTGTCACTAGGAAATATCATTTTTTATTACCCTTTTTAGATTGAATGCTGGATAGACTAGCCGGACATAAATACTTCTATTTTCTGGATGGATATACTGGTTATCACCAAATTCAAAAAACGCTGAGGATCAAGGGAAATCCTGAGGATCAAGAGAAATCAACATTTACCAGTCCTTATGGTACTTTTTCTTTTCGGCTAATGACTTTTGGATTCGACCCTTTGGTTTATATAATTCCCTTGCTACATTTTAAAGATGTATGATGAAATTTTTTTGTGATTTAACTGAAAAAGGGATTGAAGTATTTATGGATGATTTTTCAGGATGATTTTTATGATTTTTCAGTGTTTGGAACTTCATTTGACTCATGTTTAGAATATTTACCTAAAGTTCTTATTCATTATGAAGAAACAAAATTTAGTCCTTAATTGAGAAAAATGCCAATTCATGGTAGCAGGAGGAATTGTATTAGGACATCAAATGTCAAAAAAATGGAATGGAAGTAGATCATGCTAAAATTCAAGTGATCGCTAATTTACCTTATCCAACAATGTAAGGGAAATTAAAAGTTTTTTAGGAAAAGTTTTTTAGGACATGTTTTTAGGACATGTTGGATTCTATAGACGATATATTAAATACTTGTCAAAAATTGCTAAGCATTTTTGCCATTTACTGAAGAAAAATGCAATTTTCAATTTTGATGAAGAGTGTCTAAAAGCTTTTGAGTTATTAAAAGAAAAATTAGTCACTACACCAATTATAGTTTCACCAGATTGGAGAAAACCTTTTGAATTGATGTGTGATGCTAGTGATTATGCTATTGGAGCTGTTTTAGGACAAATATATGATAAAATTTTCAAAGTAATTTACTAAGCTATTAAAACTCTTAATGAAAGACAAATTAATTATACAATAACTGAAAAAGAGTTATTAGCAATAGTATATGCCTTTGATAAATTCATATCATATTTACTTGGAACTCATTGTGTAGTGCATACAGATCATTCTGCTATTAAGTATTTAATGAAAAAGAAGGATGCTAAACCTAGACTTATACGATGGATTCTTCTTTTGTAAGAGTTTGATTTTATAATAGTAGATCAGAAGGGAACTGAAAATCAAATTGGTTATCATTTGTCCAGGCTTGAGTTAGAAAAACCACTCTGTTTTGAAAAAGAAATTATTGAACATTTTCAGATGAAAAATTATTTAATATTAATGAGTGGGGTGTTTCGTGGTATGCCAATATTGTGAACTTTCTTGTTAATGATATTATACCCTATGGATTGACATACCAACAGTAGAGGAAATTTATTGGAAATTTATTTTTGAAGCTAAGACTTATTTTTGGGTGACTCATTTTTATATAAACAAAGAAATGATCCGATTATTCGTAGATGTGTACCTTTAGAAGAAACTTATAAAATTATCTAAAAATGTAATAATTTTGATTTTGTGGGACATTTTGGTGTTGATAAAACAACATATAAAATTTTACAATCTGAATTCTATTGGCCTATTATCTTTAGAGATCTTAATGCTTATATCAAAACTTGTGATAGATGTCAATGAGTAGGCAATATTTCTAGAAGAAATGAGATGCCCCTAATTTATATGCTAGAAGTTGAAATATTTGATGTTTGGGGATTAGATTTCATGGAACCATTTATACCATCTTTTTGAAATTTATATATACTATTAGCAGTGGACTATGTATCTAAATGGATAAAAGTTGTTGCTTTACCTTGATGTGATGCTCAAAGTGTTGCAAAATTTTTGAAAACGAACATATATTATAGATTTGGGATGTCGAGAGTGATCATAACTAATGGGGGAAGTCATTTTAGAAATATTATAATGGATAAATTATTAAATAAATATCATATAAACCATAGAATTGCTACTGCTTATCATCCTCAGACAAGTGGTTTGGCTGAATTATCCAATCGGGAAATTAAAAAACTTATGAAAAAATCTGTAAATCCAACAAAAATTGATTGGTAGTTAAACTCGACTGCTTTGTGGGCTTATAGGACTGCATACAGAACTCCTATATGAATGCCCCCATATAGGCTAATATTTGGGAAAGCTTGTCAGTTACCAGTTGAACTTGAGTATAAAACATATTGGGCGATTAAAGAGTTCAATTATAATTTGAAAGATGTTGGTGAGAAAATATTATTGCAATTAAATGAGCTTGAAGAGATAAGGATTCTTATTAAAAATTTTCAGCCAAGGCAACAAGTTTTTCTATATAATGCAAGGTTATGATTATTTCCATGCAAACTTAAGTCCAGGTGGATGAGCCCATTTGTTGTGATAAAAGTTTATTCTTATGGAGCTGTGGATATCAAAGATCCTAAAACTTAGAAAGTATTTAAAGTGAATGGTCATAGACTGAAACCTTATTTTGTAGGGGGTCAGCGTAAATTTAACGATCGAATGATGTTGGGTCAACCAGAATAAGCATTGGTTACGTCAGGCTGACGACGTAAAACCAAACGCTTTGTGGGAGGCAACCCATAGTTATGAATGTGTTTTTGCTTTGATTATCATTTGTGTGTGATTAAGAAAATTTGGGATAGTATTTTTGAGACTGGGATAGTATTTTTTGAGACTATTATATGTTAGTAATGATTTTAAGACTTTATTTAGTGATCTAGACATGCTAGAATGAGTAGTTGGACGATAAGTTGACTGGTGCAAAATTGAGCATAGGCGCTTAAGCGCCAATATTCGACGCTTAAGCACAGATTTAAAAAATCATGTGTAAATATTCAATTTCAAGAATCTTTAACCACCAATTGGTTAACTTAAACGTGCCTAGAAGTTATTTGTGGGATTTAGGCCTATAAATAGAAGGTTTGTGATGGAATTTTACCCCAAAATCATTTTTAACCCTAATGTCTAAGAGAAAGTGAGATTTAAAGAAGATGTCTTCATGGGAGATGGATTTAAAGAAAAAGAAGAGGCCATGAGGAAGAAATTCATTAGTCAGAGTGCACAAGAGATGTATGACGGTTTCTTAACCATTAGTACTGAAGGAATAGCGGAGAAGATCAACATAATTGAAACTAGCGTGACTTTACTTGAGACAAAGGTAAATGAAGTTAATGGACATCTAGAGCATATTGGATGACAATTGAAAATGCAATTTAGTTATACTAGTTATATAAAGGAGGCAGATAAGGCGATGTATCTTAAGTAAAAATGGATTGAAGAAGATTGTATCAGAGCTTGTCACTACCTTCCGTTTTATCAACTCTATATTCTGAATGCCCAAGGAGAGACTAATGAAAGACAAGAATTTGTCCCAACAAATGAAGAATGGAATTAAGTTCAGTGTTAGAGTTTGTTTGTTAGGAGTCATTGTTTTATGTGTTACTTTAGTGTTTATGACTTTTTATGAGTTTAATTGTGTATGTTTGTTAAGTGTTTGTATTTAGAAAATTTTCTCATCTGAGACTATTTGGAGTGAGAATTAAGTGTTATATGCACTTGTTATATAGTTTGTAAATGAATATATGTGTTTTTTTGTGTGAAAATTTGTGTTATTTTAGCCTCAAATCGAATTAGTTATATTGAAGAATTTTGAGAAAGAGAAGAGTTAAGGGAGAGAAAAATAGTCATTTAAGTGTTATAAGACCGTTTAGGGGTGGTATACTTAGGCTAATAGTGCATTTTACTTAGGTTCAATAATATAAAAAATCATGCACTTGCGCCTAAGCACCACATTCTTGCGCTTAAGTGCGAAGTAACCTAAGAGGCAGGCGCCTGAGTGCCACTTATCCGTGCTTAAGCGCTGGTTCACGAAAACTGGTTCGCGAACGGTTAAAGGTGAAAAATTTCTTTGAAAATCACCATTTGTACTCCCGCTGTCATCTTCTTCCTCTTGAGTTCGCGATTTTGAAGTCTAGAGCAAACCTTTTCTTAGAGATTTCTTGGTGGATTTGAGCCAAATTTGCTAGATTTGGATTTCTAAAGGTAAGAGCTTCACTTCTATGTAAGAAATTTGAATTTTCACCATGTATTTTGAGTACGTTTGGAAAAACCCAAAAATCACTATTTATGGTGAAAAATGAAAAATAAAAATTATAGAAATTGCATAAAAAGTGTAGTTTATGCTTATAGAATTAGATTTTAGTGGATTAGACTTGATTTTTGAAGTTATTGTGGAATTTTGTGAAATTTATAGAATTACCCCAAGAATGAAGAGTAGTAAGGGAAAGACCCACTTTGATTCGAGCAAGTTTGTGAGTTTGAAAGCTCAAGATAGGTATAGTGACGCTCTACAATCACGAAAGTTAATTCCTGAGAGGTGTTTTAAAACTTAGGTGGATCCGTGGAAGATTTGATCGTTCGCCGACAATGGGAACAATTCTGTTGTTTTTCTGCTGTGGCTATTATTTCTGTAGTTCGGGAGTTCTATGCAAACCTCCCTAAGGCAGAAAAGGATCAAGTCATGGTTAGAGGCAAATTGGTACCTTTTTCACCGGAGGTAATCAATATGTTCTACCATTTACCACCTGATACTTTGTGTTTTTATGCAAACTATAGTCCGACTGAGACGTAACTGGACGAGATTATTTCATATTTGACTGTTGGAAGGGGACTTTGGAAAATCACAAATGAGAGGAGAGTCAACTTTTCCACTTCAAAGTTAAGTGCACCATCGAAGGCATGACACTACTTTATTTTAGCTCGTCTGTTACAAATCATCTTAGTGAAGGAAGTTATGAGGGAGAGAGAAACATTGAATTATTGTATTCAGGAAGGCAAGCTTATCAGTATTGGAGCTTTGATCTGTCAGACTATCATCAGTTAGGAGGGTCATTTCCTAGGCCCAAAAATGCAAGTCTAGAATTTGCTTCCTTGATCTTTTCTTTATGTGAGCGGGTTGGAGTGAAATAGGATAGCTGGGACGAAGTGTTGTTGCCTCTAAAGCAAATTATAAGTATAAATGTGAAATCATATTCTGAGCATTCTATTTTTGGTTGGAGAGGAGGATTTTCAAGACGTTATGGAATGTCAACGTCTACTGCATCCACCTCTACTGCTTCTACATCGAGACCATCTACCTTGAGAGCTTCTACTTCTAGAGGTGAGTTTACTGTCTGAAACTCAAGATCAATTATTGCAGAGTATGATGGACAATATTAATTATACCACAAAAAGGTACAAAATTTAGAAAACTTTGCATATCATATTGATGGGTATGCTAGAAGGCATAGTGATTATGAGGAGAAATTTCACTCATCTTTGGAAAGCCTCATTAGGGGTAACCAAGGAGTGGAATTTCTTTCATATCCAAGATACCCTGATTATGTGCCTACAAATTTTTGAAACATCAGTGATTTTGATGATGAGTAGGAGGACTGAGTTATTTTTATATTTGTAATATGTGATGGACTACCTAGTTTGGACTTGATACATTTGAGTTTATGTGCTTGTTTGGACTATGTGATGGTTTGGACTATGTTGTTTGGACTATGTGATGTGTTAGACTTTTAGTTTAATTGTTATTGTAATGTTATGTTTTGTTAGTATTTTGTTTTAAATTGTAGGGTAGTAATTGTTGTTGTGTGTTGAGTAATGTGTTTTAGTTAGTTAGGATTGAACTTATTTCTATGTCTTTTGAAAAGTTGAAAATCTTGCTAGCTTTAATTTTAAACTTTAATTTCAGAAAACTGCTATCCTTATTTTTCTTTTATCTTGTTAGTGTGTTTGTTTTTATGTTTAGACTATGAAATCAAAGTTAGTGTATTTGTTTGTTTTTATGTTTGTACCCACTACTTAGAAGTCTAATGAATCTCTACATCTTAAATTAAAATTACAATGATAAAAAAAAATTGATCACAAATTAATTTTACTTTTGTTTTAATTTTATATTTGTATAATTAGGGTATAAAAATTTCTGTAAGCATGTTATTTTAATTTTCAGTCCCGCTTATATATCTGCTGCTAAACTGTTTAATATTGTAACAATCTAAGTTTAGGGGGGATGAAAAATATTGCTTACAGGTTTAATCTTGTAAAAATAATCTTGTAACAATTCATTAGACCACTAATTAGAAGTCTAATGAATCTCTACATGTTAAATTAAAATTAAAATGATAAAAAAATTGATCACAAATTAATTTTACTCCTGTTTTAGTTTTATATTTGTATAATTAGGGTATAAAAATTCATGTAAGCATGTTATTTCAATTTTCATTTTTGCTTATATATATCTGCTGCTAAAATGTTTAATCTTGTAAAATAAGTTTAGGGGGGGATGAAAAATATTTTCAAAACTTGAATTTTATTTGTTCTTAAATGTGCTACAAGTGAATTTGATTTGAAAAGAAAAATGATCATGTATATGAAGTTATTTTTGGGAAGTAAAATTTGATTATAGAAATGTGTACGAAAATTTAGTTGAAATTCTTAGTAATGAAGAAAAACTTTCAGTTAAAAATTTTTAGTGTAGAAAATGCTAAATATACGGTAACTATCTTTAGTAAGAGAAATTGTATTTTTAAAAATTTTAGAAATTTAGACTTTTATTTTTAATACTTAAATTTCTTTTATTAAAAATAATTTTCTAAACTATTATTATATTTATAAGTAAAAAAACTTATATCAAGGCTTTGCTTTAGGAAAGTAGAAGTGTAATTCAAAATCATTAAAGACTTATCCAGATATAGTAATCCTTGGCTGAAAAAGAAAAAAGAAAAGAAAAAAAGAAAAGAAAAAAAAGAAAAAAGAGAAAGAAAAAGAAAAGAAAAAAATAAGGGAGGAGAAGCTTGAGGATTAGTGCCTAATCAAAAATTAGTTCCACATTTGATCTTTTTAAAGTATAAGACTCGAGAAAACTTAAGGATATAATATTATAAGTAAAATTATTCTTAATAAAAATTTTTAAGTTGAGATAATAAAAGGACTAAATTCTATATTTGGAAAATCTATAATATTTCTGAGTTAGATAGAAACTAATATTTTCATATTTCTTAACATTAAAAATTTCTAAACTTTAAGTTGGTCTCATTTACTAAATATCTTTTCTAAATTTGACTACTATATTTCTAAATCTAAATTTTAGAAACTCCTAAAGAAACTCATATACATAATCATACTTATTTAGTTTTAAAAGATTGAAGTGTTACTTGAGGACAAGTATCATTTTAAATTTGGAGGATTTTGATACACCTAAAATATATAGTGTTTTTTAGACATATTTTTATACTTATTTTTGAGATATTGCGCTTTAATGAAAGATATTTGTAAGTTTTTCTTTCAGTTACAAGTAAAAAGGTGAAAAATTCTAAAAGGAGTGAAAAATGATCAAATTTGGAGCAAAAATGTAAAAATGGTGCAAAAGAGTTTTGGCGCCTAAGCGCCAGATCCGGTGCTTAAGCGTTGGTGAAATAGAGAAGGCCACGCCTAAGTGCCAAATTCCCCACGCTTAAGAGCTAGAGGCAGTTGTTTGATGGTTTAGTTTATTTTACCAAATTTTGAAGGGACATTTGAGGCACCTATTAGCTAAAGAGGGTGGTTATGACCACTAGAAATGAAAATATGATTAAAAGACTTGTGAAAGGAGGCATTCCTTGGAGAATACCTCAAATTTGGACACATTTTGAAGAGTTACCAAGGCACCTCTTGAAAATTTATAAAAGAAGGAAGTTGAGACTTTTAGAAGTGTGCTTGAA
>NW_018164779.1:342001-346972 GCF_001263595.1 Phalaenopsis equestris | reverse complement strand
TTTATCTTTCTCCTTAAAATGATAAATAATTAAAGTTTGGATGGAAGTTGAGGAGAGCATTGATCTTTAATGTTGTAGGAAGTTGTGTGATTTAAATCCATAAACTTCATTTACTTCTTGATTTGTCCAATCCAGATGTTAAAATTTATTGTGAGAACATGTAAGAACTGAGTTGGTATTGTCTCAGTCAACAATTGGAAAGAATCAAATGAGGTTGTATGAATGAGAATGTAATTCATATGATTAAGTGCAAATACATAGGGAAACAATATTTGAAGGGTGTAGATTTAGAGGACTTTAAAATGACAGGTTAAAGCCCCCAACTTAGTTTCTTGTTTTAGGTTCTGATACAAGATGTTAACCCCCAGGTGGAGGGAATCGAGGGAACTCTAGGGTGAGAGCTGGTATCTTCCCTGCCTAGCTGGTCTTCAAAACTATTCAAACTTTAAATTAGTCAATGTTCTTTATAGCATCTCTAGTAAGGGTAAAGAATAATATTGCTCCTATTTGACAAAATACATTTTGCATATTTCCACAACAGAAATCCTATTCTTATTACTCATTCATGATAAGGAGAAATATATTTCATATTAAGTGCTTTTCTTTTATATAAACTCAAGTTATCTTTAGAAGTTTTTATTATTTTGCCAAAATATCAAAAATATCAAGAAGATTTGAATTTTATATACTGTAAAAATATCTATAGTTTAAGTAATTGTCTTTTTAAAATAGAAAGTTTGTTATTTAATAGTGCATATTGTGAAATTCCCGTGGGTTCGATATTAGGGTCTTAATCAGAAAGTCTATATTATTTGATAAAAATACGTATACTTGTGTAGTATCCCAATATATATATATATATAAATTAAAATTTTAAATTATTATTTTCTTAAGGATCAAGTTTTTTGTACTGCTGCAAAGTAAAGAAATATAAGTGAAAAATATATTCAAAGACACTGTTATACTGTTGCATATAAACAGTCGGGATCAAGAAACTTCTAAGAAATCCATGCTCCACTATATCATTAACTCAGAAGGGGGTTGAGTTTTGGTAATGCAGAGCTAGCAATACTTGACCAAAATTGATAATTTGAGAGAAATGAACAACTTCATCGCACGTCCTTCAGAAGTGGGTGCACAACACACGTTTGGGAACTCAAGTGTTGAGCTCGATAAAAAATGATGTTTATCAAACATAACCATGACTCTTTCTGAAGATAAAATAGGTTTTGGTATCTTAGAACCCACTAAAATTGGCTACTAAAAATATTGTGCTTTAACTCTATAACACAATTAACATGCTAACTTGAAGGATTTAGGTTTTGTAATCCCAGCCCCAACCAATATTTGTTAAACTAAGAATTCAAGATTTAAATAATAAAATAGATTGAGAAACTAACTAGAATGATTTAAGTTTTGGTTTCCTAGAGACATCTGGATAGGCTAAATCGTGTATATTGGGCTCTAACACCCTGATCCATTTAGAAGCTAATTTAAAGGAATTGTGTTTTAGTATCGTGGACCTAGCTAAGTTGGCTAAACAATGTTTGGCAAGCTCTAATTCTCTGACTTGATTAAGAAGGTGGCTAAAAAAATGGGTTTTAGTATCTTAGACCCAAGAAAATTGACTAAATTAGGTATGTGGACTCTATCTCCCTGAATTGAATGAGAAGCTAATGAAAAAGAATTTTATTGTAGTAACTTGGACCCAACCAAATAGGCTAAAATGGTATGTTAGGCACTAACTCCTTAACTCAATTAATAAGTTAATTAGAAGGATTTGGGTTTTGACATCCAAGACCCAGGCAAATAAGCTAACCAGGATGTTTGCCTCTAACTCTCTAACTCAGTTGAGGAGCTAATTGAAAAGATTTAGATTTTGGTATCTCAAATCCAACCAAAATTGGCTAAACTAGATAATTTGAGTTTTGGTAGCCCCAACTGAATAAACAAAATTGATAAAAAGCTGGATTTTCGTAACATGGATATGTTCGAAATTGACCAAACCTATAAGAAAGATAAGGAGTATGAACTCTCCTCTTTAAACAATTTAGAAGATTGAATTTGTATTATAAAGAAAAATTTTTCCATTTTGCAAGATAATCTTACCTCTTTTCTATGATAGTTGAGCATTGATAGAGATGAGTCTTACATACATAAGAGAATCTATAAAGATTTTGAACAAATATATATCTCATAGTCAAACCTAAAAAAAGTATATAGTAAAGAATCTAAAGGGTTTCAAAAGACACACTTTTATTTCTTTAAATAAGTTACAAACATGCATGAGGTGGCACCAAAACTCTACAGTGATGATACATAACAAACATGAAAAAAGAAAACACAAGGAGAATTTCTCATCAATGGTACTTGTTCAAGTTTCTCTCATTAATGAGAGGCATAAGATGGCTACCATCCACGTTGGCCAACAAGTATGCTCCACCTTCATATACCTTTTTGATCATGAATGATCCATCCCATGTGAGCTCAAACATCCTAATCTAGTGTTGGTGTGAAATAATCATGCACCTCATAACGAGCGAGCTCCCTAACTATGGAAGTTCATGCTTTGACCAAGTAATTATGTGCCCTAGCCATGTAGATTTAATATAGCTCCAGGCTCTGTTAGGTGTAAAACTTAAGCTCATTCAAGCTACCAAATTCCTCCAAATGGAGGTGGGAAATCTCATTGGAACCAAGATTGTGGCAAATAACCACTCGCAACAAAGGCAATTCAACTTTTAAGAGAATGACGATTGTGAACCTGAAAGTCAATGCATAAGGTGTAACATGTGTCGGTATATGATAAATTATATGATATGCTCATACGTCCTCTAGTAAATGATCATACCACTCCTTGTTGGAATGGAGGGTCTTCTTGATCAAATTCATCGAGGTATTTTCAAAGGACTCGACTAAACCAATTGCCTTCAGGTAATAAATGGTAGAATATTACCAATCAATGCCCTAGAGATGAGAGAAATGTATAGTCCTAGGTTTTTTCTTAAATTCAAGCAATTGTAGGAGATAATCCGATGAGATACTTTAAAATAGTATATGATATGATAATCGAGGATGTGAAACAAGTTTTTTGGTTTTATCTCCCTCAAGAGAATGACCTACGACTACTTAGAAAAGTAGTCGGTAGCTGCCAAGCTAAATCTAAATCCTTTAAAAGATATGTGATCAATAATTCTAACAATATCAATTTCTCAAGCCTCAAAGGCCACAGTTTCTCCATCAGATGAAAAGCATTCACGAGTTTGTGTAATACCTAACTAAAGATGTGGCATTGGTGGCACTTTATAACATACTTAGTGTAATAGTGAGTCATAGAAGGTGCATCATACCTAAGCTTCTTTATCTTTAGCTACATTTTAAGATCAAATTGGTTATATCTATAAATTCTTTCATGTATTAAACTCATAACCCTATGAAACTCATTACAACCAAGTTAATAGAGCAACATTTGATCTAATGAATCCCATTATAAAGTATCATTTGGAATGGTGAGTGACAGAGCACTTGCTTGAATCTGAGCTGCTAAAGAGTTATCATGGAGTTTCAAATTAAATAGATAGTTAATGAAATCTTACTTCCAATCATGGTATTAGTTAGCTACAGATAGTAAGGCCTCACCCTGCTTGTACAATGATATGATCACAGGTATATCGAGAAACACCAATGACAAGACCCTTTTATCTTAGAAGACAATGGTCATAAGGTCTTTAGTCAAATTGTATAACACTTTCACCAATTAAGCTAAGGCATCTTCAAAACTATTTAAGGATTAAAATATCTTAATCAAACTCATGTATTAAATATGATTTAAGAAAAGCATGACTTGCTGGTAATAAATCAAGAGTTTGGGTTTTAACACATGACCAATACCCATCACCTTATTTATCACTAACTATGAAACTTTGTCAATCTTGATCATCTTGATGTTCATCTAAATATTAATCTTTAATCATAAGATCATAGCTTTGTATTCCACCTCATTATTTATTGATGATTTTATCATGTTTTATAACTAGCAAAGATTAAAACACATGAAATATAGAAAAATGAGACTAATTCCCACCTTAACATGAGAAATAGCTGTAGATTGGTCCTTATTCAAGGAAGATACTCCATCAAAATATAGTTCTTATTATGGGGTGTTAATCATCAAAACATGTTGATCACGTAGATAGTCACTAAGAGGCAAGTCGACCAATATGAGATGATTAGTTAAGAAATTTGTCTAGGCTAACTCTTAATGGCTCACTGAGGCACATTGCTGATATCAAAATAAAGCAATATAACAATTGACATGCAAAAGTATGGCAAGTCATCAAGTACTGTAAATGATTAAACCTAAAAATTAGATGACGTGATGAGATATCATATAGTTCCTTAGCTTCTGAGCAATAAATATCAATGTCAAGCAATACTTTATGATTGACCAATATTTCATCCCAATAGATATGAAATATCAACTCAAATAGTACATGATGTTCTTTCTCCCCTCCTTGTTGATCTAAGCTAGTAGCACACCTACTGACTTATCTAACATGACAATATAAAGAATATAGGTCTTCTTTGGAATAAGGGCTACCAAAACAAGGGGGTTCATTAGGTACCATATGGCATCATTAAACACCTTATGACATGCCACAACCTGGTGAAAATGAGCATCCTTCTTGACTAGGGTGGAAAAAGCCGACATTTGTCAGGCATGTTGAATATATACCTTCTATGGAACATGACCAACTTTTTGTAAATCGACAAATACAAGAATTTGATGGCGCTACTAGAAGATTTAATTTCCAGCAACAGCGTCCAAAGACTTGATCGCGACTTTATAGATATGTCTAATTTGATTAAGATGTATAAATATAATATTCAATAATGTTAAAGTCGAATTTATTAACGCAAGTATACATATCGCTCAAGTAATATAGGGCTCTAATGGAGTCCTAGATATCG
>NW_018164779.1:338462-341378 GCF_001263595.1 Phalaenopsis equestris | reverse complement strand
AGATTGAAAGTAAATTAAGATCGAAGTGAAAAGATCATCACAATTTCTTAAACATTTTCATGGCTTCGCCAATTTAAATCACCATTTCACAAAACTCAAGACAAGGAGAAATACAGAGAAAACTACTCAGAACTCATGAGGAAAACACAACAAAACTCGGAGTTTATAAATAAAATTAAAGTCATACAAACTAAAATAAGTAAATAACTTATCTCTAAATTCTCCCCAAGAACAATCCTCGAAGTTCCTCTAAAACTTTTCCTTTCTTTACAGCACACAAAACTCCTCTTCGAAATAACAAGGAATAAGAAATCTCTCACTTTCCCTCTACTCTTACAATCTATCAAAAAATTCCTCACAATCTCTTCACTCTAACGGAACCTTTCTAACCTCCTGGCCCTTTCCAGCTCTTTCCCCCTACCTTCCAGGCTGTCCTAATTTTTGGCCAAAAATGTTCTTTTAAATTTGTGGATGAGCTTTCCCAAGAGTTACCTAAGCATCCCTTCAAAATTTGGCCTTATCTATAGCTTGAGTAGGCATAACCGTCGATCTCGCCGTCGGCGACCTAGAGGGCGCCGTAGGCAGGCTTCTGAAGATTTTGTCCTGTAGTCTCGAGAAAAAACTCGACGTTGGCGGGGTCTCCATCGACGGGGTCGAGGGCACCGTCGACGGCCTAGTTCAAATCTTCACATTTTGGTTTTTTCGCTCCAAATTCGTTCCTTTTTGTATCTTTTGCTCCAATGACCCTAATTCATCATTCCTGCAACAAAAAATCAAAAATAGCTTTCTTTAAAGTGTAATATCATTAAAAATAGCATAAAATAGGTATGAAAATCTCAACATATTTTCCTTTGGTCAGAACACTAAAAATGAAGCCGTTTTAAAATCTTAGGGAGTTCCATCTCTATGATGGACTTAATTTTATTGGGATTTATCTGTATACCCAATAAATCCCAAGAAGTTTACCAAATACACTCCAAAGGCATACTTGAAGGGTTTTATTTTATAACACACCCTTTGAGGTCCTTGAAAATAACTCTCAGATCTATGTCCTGATTATCCTCTCGACAGCTGTTAAAAACCACATCATCTATGTAACACTCAACTTACTTGTAAAGCAAGTTATCAAAGATATGCATCATCTCATGCTAATAGGTAGCCCAAGCATTTTCAAGTCAAAGTGCATGACTTTAGAATAAAATACCCCTATAAGAGTACAAAAGAAGTTGTGTTTCTCATCCTCTGAGGCCATTCTTATATGATTATACTCAAGTATGCCATCCATGAACAAAACAACATATGGAATAATACAACATCAATCATGAGTTCAAGAACAATTAAAGGAACTTTGTTCATAAGACACACCATGTTTAAATCTTGAAAATTAATGAAAAATCATATATGTCAATTTTTCTTACAAATCAAAATAATTTTTGCTAACCAAGTAGGGTCTTATCTAATTGAATGAGTCTTTTGGTCTCCTTAATGACTATCTGTTCAATTTTTGGGTGCTTTGTATAAGGAGATTGCTTCATTACAGGGGTTATTGGATCAATGACTAGCTTATGCATCGATATATTAAGATCTAGGACAGGCATATTTGCATAAATCCACATGAGATAATCATAGAATTTATGAAGAACTTCCAAGATCCATGTGGCCATTGACTATAATAATAGGCTACTAATGTAGGTAGGATGAAGATCCTCATTCATACTCAAATTCACCTCTATCAACTAATTGATTATCAAAGTTAATTTAAGTTAGAGTTTAAGAGGAGCATCCAAGACATCGAGCCTAGGCTCAAAGGTATCAATATAAGGACTTATGGATATAAACCTGCATGAAGCATGCAGGAGCTTTGATTTCATTGAACTAAATCATCTAACATAACCTAATCCACACTTATTTTAAGCCATTCTATTCTGCCACATCCTTCTACAAACTTTAGATTTGTGAACAAACCATTTCATGTGTAGGGTGGCACTACAAATCTCAACCAAAAGAGACTAATAAGAAGAAAATAAAACATGTTCTAGCATTTTATTTAAATCATCAAATAAGAATATATTATTATGTCGTACAGGTGTATGAACACAATAAAATAAGATAAAACTCTCACTTTAACACTCTCTAAGAGGTTCACAAAATGTGTGTAGCTCATCGATGGTAGACACACTCATAGTAATCAACTTATTCTAATACTACTAAGGCAATGGATCAATCGTCAACACCTCATTTGATCGCGTCAAGGTAGATAAATGACACACACCAACTGCTGGTAAGTATATGCCATTCACGCAGGTATACGTGGCATATTAGTAGTACCGAGACTTGAGTCTAATTGTCAATCCCATAGGGAATGAGATAAACTTAATTAGGAAAAGTTCTAGCTTACAGTTCTTAGTCTTAGCCTAAAAGGTTGAAATTTTGAAGTTTAATAAAAGTTCTTGTCCTAATTTTTGAAAATGAACAAAACCTAAGTTTTAAAACAATTAAGAGAAAGTAATGATGATTAAGATAAGCCCCAAGAATTCTCCTTTGAAATGGTTATGTAGGGATTCAACTTAGCAAATGATTCATTGAAGGTGTCACAAAATAACAAAATCTTTCTTATCTTCATTTGGTAGTCTAAGAAAGGTTGACGATTCATTCATTTAGTTCCCTAAATCAAATGAAAAGTCAATCAAAACCTTGCTCCCTAATCAATTTGCATAAATTCAAAGGATATATTCCTATTTTAATGAGTTAATGTGGATAACTTAATTGTTCCTTATATATTCTTCTTGAAATTCTATAATCATGATAAATTTTAACAAATTAACTGGCCAAGTTAATAGTCTATGAGTTCCTAAGTTATTCCAAAACCATTTAGAAATTTCACACAAAATTCACACCAAACTTGCTTAGCCTATT
>NW_018164779.1:311463-338452 GCF_001263595.1 Phalaenopsis equestris | reverse complement strand
CCTTCCATAACAAAGGAGAAAAGCAAAAAAAAAAAAAAACTACTCACTACACTTGCCAAATTTGATCAACATCAACATTAAATTAAATGTAATACTCATAAACAAGAGTCTTAGAATCATCTCTTATATAAGAACAAACAAAAAATCAGAATACTTATCTCCCTTAGGTCCACTAAATCTAGATGAATTACAAGCACACTCACAATGTCTCTATCTTAAAAACTCTCTTTAATCTTGCTTTAAAACTTTTAACCTCCTTGCTAGATATGTTGCCTTCTTCTCTAGAATTTTCTTCCCTGTAAGGATAGAAGAGAAAAGATTTCAAAAGCCCCCCTTTTGAATTTGTCTCCCACACTTTTATGTTTTCTCCCTTGATCTCGAAGTCTGAACTGCTCCAACTGCCAATTTCAATTTTGGTCGCTTAGGGTTGGAGCCTAAGCGCCAAACTCTCGGTCGGGAACCACAAATCTTGCTCTTAAGCACCCACTATTGTGGTTTTTTAAGTGTCCATAACAATGCATTGGCACCCAATGGCTGGTTCTTAGGCGCCAACCTCTCAAGTTTGATGCTCAAATTTAGAAGTTTATGGCGTTTGAGCGCTACTGTCCAGGTACCTACCGTTTTTGCTCCAAACTCAATTATATTCCAATTCAATTTTGATGTTCTCTTTTCCTACTATCTCTAAAAAAATAACAAAAACCTTCCTCAAAATACAGTATCATCATATAAAATGCAAAAAATATAAATACCAAAAAATGCAAAATTATCAACACATCAATAAGCAAAAGATCAATGACCTTGATAGGGTGCCTACACTATAAAAATATCCTCTTCTAAGTATTTTGAAGTAGGAGCTATCTTCATATGAGAAGACTTGATAGCATAAAAATCAACCTCCATCGTAATCTTAATCTTCAATGGCAAGTGGATGGGCAAACTCCTATGAATTGGAAGATTTCCATTAATAAGAGATGAGATATAACATGGAACTCTCCTTCACCATGTAACTCCATCTCATCTCTTAATAGAGAGAGATAGAGAGAGAGAGAGAGATGGACCAATGGAAGATTGGAAAAATTCATGCATTATAGCTCCAAAACCTAATAATAGGTGTACATAAAACATAACATCTTGATAGATATAGATCTCATTGATCATGAAAGGCCGAATGTCCCTTAGGATGAAAAACTCTTCTCTTCTAATTATATACTTAACGTAGTGATAAAGGGTTGAATTTACCATCCCATAAGCATGAATTTAAAAATGAACCAACAATGCTTTGAAAGAAGTTTCAATATCAATCCCATGAATCTTAATATCAATCTTCATCTCTCAAAATTTAAGAGAAATAACTATCGAGACATTGGGTGCTTGACCTTTCTCCTTGATACTCTGAAGCATTAGTCATATAGAGCCTAAGTGTCAAAAGCTAAGAGAAAATAACTTGAGAGTGTGAGAACTTATGTTACTTGCTAACATGTCAGAATAAACTATTATATAATTCAATGAAAAAATTTAATATTAGTGTCGTCACATATAATGGGTGATTTTGATAACTCATGCTCAACAAAAGATCATCATCAACATACAAAAATTTCTAAGTGCCTCTTATAAAGGGCCTGCTCTTTCCACTTGTCTTCTACAAAATAGACTAAGAAAGATTTTAGGATCTAAGAAACCTTAACCAATATCTCTCATAGAATAGACAATAACATAATTGCATTGTACACACTCAATAGCCCTAGTAGCTTTTTAGGCGAGCTAGTACATTATAGTCTACCATATCAATTTCAGTCATTAAGGCCCTTATCTTTAGATATAGGGATAAAGACATTCTCAACATCATTAGTAATGATATCCTTCCCCTTATCATGAATAGTGGGTCTCCCTACTCTAGGTGGGAAAATCCTATCGCTCGTCAACAAGACCTATATGATATTCTTGATAGGGGACTGATACACCAAAAATATATGCATTTTTAGACCCCTATTTTATACTCATTTTTCGTGATATTGCACTTTAATGGAATTTATTTTTATGTTTTATTGCAGGTTGTTGATTTTTAGGACTTGGAGCAAAAAGAAAGCAAAATGAATGAAATTTGAAGTCAAAATGGAGAAATTGAAAAATTATTCAGCGCCGACTCACTGTTTGACAAAGAAGGCTAATTTTAATTACGGACCACTGGCGCCGACAGTGCCAGAATGGGCACCGATGGTGCCAGTGTCGGTGCAGGCTCTGTTTCTAGAAGATTTGATGAATTTGGACGCTTTTTGAAGAGTTTTTGGATGTACCTATTGGAGAACCGACCCTAGGCTCTATTTGGAGAGGAAGAGAAGTGAGAGATTTCTTCTTCCTACATGTCCTAAGAGAGGCTACATGGGATTTGCTTTGAGAAAGAGTTTCAGATAAACACTGTTTGTTTATTATTGTTGTACGAACTTTCTTTTATATATAAAATTTGTGTTTTGTTGTATCTTTCTCGTGAAGTATGAGTAGTTTCCTTTATCTTTCTCCCTATTCTAAGATATGGTGAAATCAAGAGATTATTCAGATGTGCCAATGTTAAAATTTAAAATAACGTGATGATTTTTCAACTCCTTTCTTAATTTAATTTTTGATCTGACCAATTGAATTGTTAAAATATGTTGTGAAACATATGATCTGGGAAATGGAGTATGAATTCTACAACAGAGTGATAATCACATTTAATTTCATGAAGGAGTATTTCGTTCATGGAATTAAGTGCAAATAAATAGAGAAATATACTTAGTTGGGTATAGAATTGGAGATTTATAGGGTGTTAGACTAAAAATCCCCAATTTGATCTTAGTGTTTAAAAACTAAAGTGAGAGTTAGCCTTTGAGGGAAGGGAAGTGAGAGCCAGTATCCTTCTAGCCTAGCCACAGATTTAGGGACTAAACCTAAGATTAGCCAATGATTTTCTATAGCACTGATTCGGGGTAGAGAATTAAAATTGCTCCTATTTGTCACAATACATATTTAAACCATTTATCTCATCTCATTTCACCAAAAATTCATTGTAGTGGAAAAGTTGTTTTTTTCATTTTAGAAAACTTCATCACATAAACATAGTTAGTAGTTATTAATTTTAAACCTTGCATTTAAATTCTGCTAGTAGTTAAGAATTTAGCTTTGATAGTATCATAAACATTTGAAATTAGTGACAGTAATTTGGTTTTACTTTTGTAAATTTCCTAGTTAATTTATCATTTCAAATTTAAACCTTCCTTGTGGGATCGATATTTGGGACTTAAAAAAAAAGTCTTATATTACTTGATAACGATACATATACTTGTGTAGAATACCAACATTAAGTGCTTAATGTTATTATTCATAAAATACCACATCATCTGGCATCGCTGCAAAGCGGAATCAACTTTATAAATTTTACACAACTATAATTTCGTTGGTCAGGGACCCAGAGGGAATATTCCTTTTAGAGGGCTCAATAACTTAATCATGAGGTTGAGGTTTAAGATAAGATGAGGGGCCCTCATAATCATGAGGTTCCTCCTCCTCATCATCAACCTAAAACGCACCTTATAAAGTGGGTATAAGAGACAAATACTTCCCACAATCTAAATAATCATAATAACAAAAAATATGAAGATGAGGAATAACAAAAAAAAAATGGTGTCATTCCACTAAATTCATAACATGATATAATATCATCATTAGGGACATCACCTGTTAATAAAAATTTACTCATAGATTGTTAAAAATGCATAACCCAACACATACTCCAGTGGAACATCTACATTATTAGCAGAAGTCTAAACTATAACATATGAAATGAACTTAACCGAAGCCTGGCCTATGGACTTTTTAAGAACTACTCTAGGGTTTATATGTCCCATGCTCTGTACTTCACCACTAGCTAGTTCTTGAGGGTAACAATCCTCTAGAACATGTCTCAGGTGGCGATGATATGCATAATGATTAGGCTGTGATGTCTTTCCAACTTCTTTGGACTCGAAGGTCGAGGTAGCTGCATTCCCTGCTTAAGTTGGTTCTTAAAGATCTCGTGAATTTAATCTCTCTTAAGGACATGACACTTCTTCTCGCTAAGAGGAGAGGCGGTCCTCTTCTACAGGACAATTTGAGAAGCTACGGTCAAAAGTATCTAGACTTTAGGGCAGTTTTGGATCTTTGTCTTTCAAGGATGATGCCGATAAAGGCAAGGGGAAGAAGCCTTCCCACACTGTTAGTCGTTCTAAGAGGGTGGATTAGAATTTAGCTCTAACCTCCCATGATAGCAGGAATATTACAAAGGTCGAGTAGACTCACATGGAGTAACCAATGAAGCTGTCAGGCCTTTCAACTCGATAAGATAGAAAGACGCTGCATGCTTAAATTTCTCCAATTGGTGATATAATTAGTTAGTGGCTTATTAAGCTTTTGTTAGGCTGACGTTAGGTCATTCATGATGACCTGGTGGTGTGCATTAACAAACCTTTTAATGAATGCATCCTGTAACTTGACAAAGGACTTGAAGGTTCCATTTAAAAGTTTGGCATACCATTTAAATGCAAAACTTGTCAAACTAGTCATAAATAAAAATAAAAGTATAGTATCATTATTATTTATGTTGCAAATAGAGTTCTTAATATTGGGCTATATGATTTTGAGGGTTCCCATCTCCTTTAAACCTCTTAAAATGCAAGGAAACAAAACCCTTCAAATATTAGATAAACTTAGACTCCTTAAAAGTATCATTGACTCCAATTTTTGCATCATCAGAGGCGAGACCTTATCACCTTCAAATGTAGAAAAAATTGTACATGAGGTGATAGAAAGTTTAGCTTTATCCAACTTTTTTGCATCCTAAACTAAAATTATCTTAAGGGGCTCTATTTTATCAAATAGCTTTACACATTTTGGCTTGGAAAACAAACCACGTTTTAGGTAATAATTAATTCTTTAAAAGTTTATTAACAAAAGGAAAATAATAGTAATAATAAGGTATATCCTCTATTTTTTTTATCATCATTCAAGAATATTACATCACAGTCGGTTACATGTGTATCAATTTTATAAAATAAAATGTCTCTCTCTAAATTTAAATTTAGGAGGTACACAAAAAGTGTGCAACTCATCAATCATCAATACATTTGTAGCTATAAAGTTCTTGCGGTATCCTTGCGGCACTGGTTCAATAGTAATTACTTCATCTATCAAAATAATGTTAAGATAAATGAGGGACTACGAAATTTTACAACACATCTTCAGGTAAGGGCTTCAAGAATGTCTCCTCGTGATCATCTACGTGATCCTAGGCTAATTCTAAACCATCATGTCCAAGCAAACTCCTTGAGTTATTCATTTGCGAGTCCTCTTATGATTCAAAATCAATATTAGATTCAACTTCTATTTTTATTTTGAAAGACGACATGGTGGGTAAAACCCGATTATGTCTTGATATCGTTGAGGTACCACACCTTTCCTTTTGCCTTACTATCTCTTTGTCTTTAACCACAAGATAACTAATAAGTGGAGGGACTCATAGATGTCCTGTGATATTTGAGGTCGGTAGAGGAGCCTTTTTAGGAGGGACATAATACCCAACTTCATTATACTCATCTTATTAACAAAGAATGGTTGAATATCACCTAAAATGGAAAATTCTTCTCCTCCACACATGTTTAATACATTAGTATAAGGTTGAAGGTACCATCTCATATCCATGTATCTGCGAACATCCATGCAAAGCTCCAAAAGATATATTGCCATCAATCACATGTAATTTGGTTTCACACTTAAATTCTCCAAATTAAAAGGAAGGGTTACAACAACAACAACAACAACAAAATATTTATCCCACTAAGTGGGGCCTGCGACATGAATCCTTTTTCTCTATTGCATTCTATTTAGGGTCTTATTTTCATTTAAATCAAATAAATTAAGCTCATTTTTTTTGCAATATGCTCTTCCTAAGTCTACCTCTGTCCTTCTTAACATATGTAAATCTAAAACATCCTAATATGACACTTTGTAATTTTTTCCGTCACTGGAGCTACACCAACCCTATCACGGATATATTCATTTAACATTTTGTTCTAAGTGTAAGCCACTTATCCACCAAATCATTTTCATCTCGACACCACTTATAGTAGTTTTATGCTACTCTTTTAAAGGCTAGCATTCAATGCTATAGAGAATTGCAGGTCGCACCACTATCTTATAAAAATTTTCTTTTAGTCTAAGCGATACTTTTCTATCACAAAATAGGCCCGAAGCATTCCTCCTCTTCAACCAACCAACTTGAATTATACTAATAACATCCTCATCTATAACACCATCGTTTTGAACAATAGATCTGGGATATCTAAAGCTTTCACACCTTTTAATAATTTGATCACCCATAATTAGATTTCTGTCATTAGAGCTACTACTACTAAAATTACATTCCATGTGTTTAGTTTTAGTTCTACTCAAATGAAGACCTTTAGACTCAACTTAGATTAACTTTCTGTTGGACACTTTTTATCCATTGCATCCTATTTAGTGTCATATTTTCATTTAAATCTAATAAATTAAGATCATTTTTTATACATTATGCCCAAACCTTCCTAGGTTTACCTCTGCCTTTCTTAACATAAGTCAAATATAAAACATCTACTCTTCTAATTGGGTCATTAGATGGTTGACGTTTAATGTGACCAAACCATCTAAAATTACTCTCTCTAATTATGTCGGTCATTTGAGCTACACCAAACCTATCACGAATATATTTATTTCACATTTAGTCTCTATGTGTAAAAATCATTCTCATCTCGACAACACTTAACTTAGTTTTATGCCTCTCTTTTAAAGGCCTACATTCAACGCCATAGAGCATTGCAGGTCCCACCACCATCTTATAAAATTTTCCATTCAGTCTGAGCAATACTTTTCTATCACACAATAGGCCCGAAGCATTCCTCCACTTCAACCAACCAACTTGAACTCTAATAATAAAATCCACATCTATATCACCATCACTTTGAACAATAGACCCGAGATATCTAAAGCGTTCACACCTTTTAATAATTTGATCACCCATAGTTATAACTCTGTCGCTAGAGCTACTACTACTAAAATTACATTCCATGTATTCAGTTCTACTGAAATGAAGGCCTTTAAACTCAAATGTAAACCTCCAATTTATTGCGCTTATCACATACAATTATGGCACATATCACAAGCAACTGTGCTTTTTGGACTTCTCGACCTCTTCAGGTTTGTTCGGTATAAGCAGCTGCATTCCCTACTTAATCTAGTTCTTAAATATTTTATTTAGACATTCCTTCTTAAAGGAATTCTTAAAAGAAATCTTTGATTTGTGCTATTCAATAGATGGGATTTTTCATTTATAAGGTGGATGTGCCGGCTCTATAGACATGACATGTTTCTTGCATCCTCTATCAATTTTCATTAAGGCCATGCTTTCCTCCACTCCTTCGAATGATTTATTACAAGAAATTTCTTCCCCTAGGTCATATCGCTATCATCATTAAAGACCCAAGATCCTACAGTATTTTGCAGGCTAGCAATCTTTTCAATCAACATCTCAAAAGTTTTTATAGAAATCATTTTAAAAAAGACTGATATTGGACCTTTTATATTGCTCATGAGAAGAGCAAAGATATGTTGCTATTCAAGTTGGGGCATGTATTTCATGCTCAAGTTCTGCCAATGAAGAACAAAATCCAATAAGGTTTCATTGGGCTTCTATCGCGCCAACATCAAATCACTCATGGTGCCCGAATGATTTGTCCCAACGAAGAGTTTCACAAAAGCATTATCTAATTCGGAGAACCTTCTGAAAGTGTCCTTTGGTAAATCGACATACCATTCAAAAGCGAAGTTTTTCAAACTAGTGATGATTAAGCGAAGGAGCTCTAAATGCTTCGTTGTTCACTTTTCTCCATAGAATTCAGCAGAAGCTATGCTCTTCTATATAATTCAAAATAAAATCATTAGTGCAAGAAATTTCATATGCCCAAGCAAAATTTCATGCCAAATCAATTTTCTATGAATGACAAAACATAAATGAAGTTTAAGTATAACATTAATTTCTCCTGTCATTCCCTGCTTTATGAATAAGCGTAATAGTGAAATTAATCACAAATAGGAGGTTTTGCCTATCATACAAAGAGTAGAAAAGGTTAGCATTGATAAGAACCATTCTACGAATAACAGAAGTTAGGAGAATTTTCATACATACCACTTCAAGCTTCTACATTTACATTTCAAACATCCTAAAGTATATATTTACTGACCTATACACCTTAAACTTCCAAACACATCAAATCTACCACCCCTCCTCCCATCCATTATTCTGTCTGCTATCATCTGCATTGCACTTCAGCTTGGAAAGCTTCTTCCTCCTCCTCTTATCAGCTTTGAGAACATTAGCTTTCCGAGCCTCTTTCTGACCAAGATCCTCCACACATTTCTTCATATAGTCCAGCATCTTAACAAAAAACAATGAGGCAGAGCAGAACGCATAAAATATAGAACAAGCACATGTAACAAGAACGTAAAACTACAATTCTTATTAAAAAACTTATTAAAAATTAGCATCTAAAATATAAACAACTAAATATTATTACCAAATCATGCCTTCCTTACTAATAAACAAAACACCAAATAGTTTGCCTTTCGTATATAATCCAAATATTCAAATCTGCTATGCAAACCTCCATGAAATTTGATGTTTCAGGGGAATAGAAATTAACACAGATAAAAAATGTCGCTCACAAGTTTTCAGAAGCTCAGCTGGACACACACAGTCGGTGAAATAGAATCATACCCAGCCATATGTCCTCTCTTCATTACTTTCTGTTGTATTTGAAATTGTAATGTGATCATATGTAAATCACAAAGCAGCCAGTGGCTTGCCAAGTTGAATTCCGGTGATGATAGTTAGAGGATGAATTACTTAAAATGATGGCGAATGCGTTCTTCTTTAACTTCTTCTTCCTCTGCTTTTCCTCAAATATATTTTCTTCGCCATCATTTTTTTGCTTCGCAGAGGGAGGGATATGGGACTTCTATGGCAAATGTAGACTGAGGAATGATGGCCGCAGAGATAATAGTCGGCCCAGCTAACTCGGGACCCGGCTCGGTCTCGAATCTATAAGTGGCTCATGAACTAGTTTGATGAGTTCATAAGCCATGCTCAATACAGCCTCAAATTGACTCTTTAGCCGGCTTAGGCTCGAATCTATAAGTGGCTCATGAACTAGTTTGATAATTCATAAGCCAAGCACAATACAACCTCGACTCGACTCGTTAGCTTGTGAGACCGACATATTTAAAAAAAATAATTAATAAAAAAAAATAATTAAGATATACTAAAAATAAAAAAAAATTCTTTAAATTATTTAATATATTTAATTTTTTTTATTTTATATCAATTGATTTTTATTAATATTCTAATAAGTGCTAATTTTATCTATTACTTTTTCTTGTAGAATTAAGCACGAGCTCAAGCTTGAAATCAAGCCCAAGCCTAAGGTGGCTCGAGCTCGCCTCGACCAATTTAAACCAATAGAAAGAGTAATGGAGAGGAGGCAGGGTGGTAAATTTGATCTATTTTGAAGATTTAGGTGTTAGGTGAGTAGTTATTGTTGCGTGTCAACAGATTCGCGACAATAGAGTGATATTTAATGTCTTAGCATTGCACGAAAATCCATCACACACACACACACACACATATACATACATATATATACATACATATATATGAAATAATCAATCTAATTTTTGTATTTTTTGATATATATATATATAATAGAAAAGTTGTAGAAGGCAAGGCTTTTTACGTGAAAATAATTCTGTAAAGGGAAAAACCCACCAGGCTTAGCTCAGTCAAATTAATTCATCAATTGTTTTTAAGAATATTGGTCAAATCTTCTCATGAATTAGAAGATGGAATTACAAAGCTGATAATCATATATGTCCAATAATAGTTCAACAATAACTATAATAGCAACAGTTAGTTACAAAGATCGTAGTTGGACATATAAGTTGCGGTTGGTAGTTGCAATAGTAACTAACTACATAAGCCATGACTGGTAGCTAGAAAGCATCAGTTGGCCACAGAGACCGTAGTGGGAAGCTGCAGTAGTAATTGATCAAATAAGTCATAATTGGTCACATAGGTCATAGTTAGTAGTTGCAGTAGCAGTAAGCCACCTTGACTGTAACTGTTCACAAAGGTCATAATTGGTAGCTGCAATAGTTTCAGTTGGCTAAAGAGGCCATAGTTAAACATTTGTGTTGTCTGTTCCTGACTTTAATGGCCTTTCTGACCAATGTTTTAGGATCAGAAATTTTTTCGCATAAACCCACCAGTAATAGGATTTTGCATCAGAAATTTGTCCTATTATTGGTGGAAATATCTGATGCTAATATGCAAAACTTCTAGAGTGAATGACAATAGTTACCCATGTAGGCTATAGTGGAAATCTATAATAATCAGTAACATATGCGTAGCTAGTGTTACACCAGTTGGTGGTTGCAACGTTTCTCTTAGATTTGTTATTTTACGCCGAAGAGAACACTTGTTAGTATATTATTTATAGAAAACTTCAAAAGTCTAAAGAAAGTTATCACATTCTAAATATAACACTCGTAAGCAGTTTTTATCGGGATTTATCACCAGATCTTCAATATGATGTTAATTATTACACTATCCAAGATATTTTGTTATACTGTATTCTGGATACTTTGTTACACCATATTTGAGATACTTTGTTACACCATATTTGAGATATTTTGTTATACTTCGTTATAGTGTGTTTGGGATATTTCATTACACCATATTCAAAATACTTTGCATGCAAACTTAGTTTGCCAATGACAATGTGTAGGGGTGGCAGGCGGGCAGTGGTCGATAGTGTTTGACTGCTATGGAGGCTGAAAGTTTTCACCGCGTCTTTAATCAAAAAACACACCAGAATTTCACTCCTCTTGCTAGGGAAGAAGGGTTTATTTATAGCCTCTAGTGGAGGGTCATTTTGGTCTTTCGGTGAATAACTCTCATAACCACCTAATCATATGGCTATTTTGATCCCTCTTGATGATGAGGGATTTTTTGACGATTTGAAGGCTTTAATGACCTTAAAATTAAGGGAGCTTAGACTCGTTGGATTCCTCTAGTTGAGACACTCGATTTTATTATAGATATGTCAAATTTTGAGTTTGTTTGCCCATTCAATCAATGATCCAAAGCTTCTAAATATGCTTTAATGGCTTGATTTGGACTTGAATTGGAGCAATTTTTGCATCAATTAGCACATCTTGTCGCGACGGTAAGTTCGACTATAAATTTGTTGGAACTCTGGATACTTGAATTTTAATCTAGGACGTTTTTTTGCTAAAAATAAATGCCTCGAAATTCACGCCAAATTATA
Source organism: Phalaenopsis equestris (assembly GCF_001263595.1). Lineage (NCBI taxonomy): Eukaryota > Viridiplantae > Streptophyta > Magnoliopsida > Asparagales > Orchidaceae > Phalaenopsis > Phalaenopsis equestris. The sequence goes on along the minus strand of NW_018164779.1, from coordinate 327,026 downwards.
CAAATTTGTTGACGACGTATCAATTATAAATATAAAATTTAGTATGTTAGATTTGTTATTATTGATGTTTGAAGTGGCATCTATATAAAGACCCCATAAATGTTTTTAGATTGGCACTGGTTTCAAACAAAAGTTGAATAACATCTCTAATGGCACAAAAAGCTTTAGAGCATAGAATACCACATTACCACATAAGACTTAGCATACAATTCAGGGCATGGAAGAAAAAGTAGAGGAAAGGCAGCAATATTGCCACCCAGATAACTTCACATGGAAGCCCTGCACATCCAGAATGTAGATTAGAAACTGATCCAGAATGCATCAAGTCTAAGCCACAACTCAACTTTAAAACTATCTCACTACATCTGAACAATTTGGAATGTAAATTAGAACCACTTGGCCTTAATATTGCTAACCTGCAAACCATAGTCTTTGAAGAAATACACAAAAAACAATGCATCCAAAATCCGAAAATCATTTTATGAACTTATAATCATTCAGTTTCAATAATCATAAGCACACTCAACCAAAAGTAACTGAAATCAAGCATCCAAAATCCGACATTAATGCGAAGTAATCGCAGCAGCTGAAGGAGGAAACAAAATGAGTTGGAATCCATTGCAAGTATCTTTACACGTAGACCCATAAACATTGATCGCCACCGCTTGGACAATAAATGGAAATAAAGAGCCTTTTACTAAAAAGTAGAACGTATTTAAGATCCTTTATGAGATACATTTACTTCCATTTATTTGCTTGCTAGGGTGTCTTTGCAGAGGTGATACTAAATATTAGAGAATAAGTGAGGTCAAAAACAAAGGACAAATTAAATATATGAGATATAATTCATATAAAAATAGAAATAAATAATAGGGAGAAATAAACATTAACTAAATATTTAATTTTCACTCTTCTCAATTTGTCCCTATGCAAGCAATGAAGAAATGGTGTATAAGAATATATATATCTATATATCTATATATTGGATGCAATTTTATGTTGAGTAATTAGTTATATACATAACAAGCAAGTTCTTACTATTTGTCAAATGAACACCCTTATATTTTCATTTTTAAAACTATCATGCAAATTTTAAAATTTATCATAAGAACTCAACTCACATTTTTTGATTTCACCAAATTCTAAATGATTTGATTGTGTCATGCAAAAGTATGTGGTTTTGATAGTTCCAAAAGTAATGAGTGTTAGTATGCAAAATTGGAATGATTTGGATGTTTTGTATGTAGTTCATCCTTTAAATTTTGTGATTTATAATTTTTTCTTGTTTCTTACCATCCTCATGAGCTGCAAATAAATTCATATTATATAATTTAATAGTGTTTATTAAAATATGATATATCACTAGTATCAAAGGTCAAGTCTCTCAAAATTCGCATAGTAAAGTATAATTATGCATAGAGTGATCATAATTAAAACATTATTAGTCTATTTAAATAACTTGTTTGATGTAATACATAAATTTTGTACAATCAATTAGGTTTGCAAACACAAGTGACACGAATTCAAGGTTTTATAACAAAATATATTTCTAAATTATTTTATAAAGGACATAATTATAATTAAGTAAATAAATTTCTATCAATATAAGAAAGCATTGAGATCCACTTACCATTCTAACTCATATTGGTGATCAAAATCATAACTATAAATAAGCACGTGATTATTTATTAAAATTGATTCATAAAAAAAACCTTATGAATAAGAACGATTCTTAATGTAATTTTAAATTATAAACTCATAAAATCAAATCATGATTGCCAATTCTTTGATTTCAACAGCTTTAATATTTAGCAAGTTCAATCCAACAACACCAAAGGCTGTCTAGTACATGTCCACATTAGCCCAAATCAAGCCCTACAGTGTGATTGGGAAATTTAGGACATTAAATAAAAGTTTCAACTATCTACATATTATACATACATATATATAATCAATTTGATCATCTTTATAAAAGAAATCCAATGAGCCAAAACTAACTTACATTTGGTATCATTAAGGCACATAAATGATGAAAAAATGATTGATTACAAAAAGAAGCAAAATGAGTCATCTGATGGAGTATTGTGAGGCTTTGAACAAAATAATAAAAATTCTACCTTAAAAACTATAAATAAAGCACCATTCTCTACATTTGGGGACCCAAATCTAAGATTAGAGAGAGATTAATGATTTGAAGGACTACTGAGCTTGGCCCAACAACCAATACAAATGCTTGTCAACATCGCCATTTACTATTGATCATTGTATGGCCATTATCAAGCATTTGACTGTCATCATCCAGCCATCATTATATAACCACTATCATTCAATCATTGTTTAACTACCATTTCTTAATTATTGCCATCAAACGACAATTGTCAAACCATCATCATCTAATCATTATCTCCATCTCCATCTCCAACTATTGTTAGCTCTATTATAATTATTAGAGAGCAAATTTGAGGGCACTAATTTGTACTCCCAATTTTTCAAGTTGAGGGAAAATAGGGTCCCCTCACCATCGAGATAGATACAAGGATAAGAAGTTGACCTTGTTGACACTACTAGTTTTATCATTGATCTTGTGTGGCGCAACTAGTTGAAAACTCTACAACCATCATTAAGGAATTGGCACAACCTCATCTTGTTTAAACCCCTTTTCATATTATACAAGGCAAAATCGAACATCAGGTCTAAGAAGAGCTCCCATTGAAGGAAAAACAAATTATTATACCACATGTCATAATTTATAAGATTCTTTAATTTTGACCGAATTAATCCTAAAACACCTCATTTTGGTAAATTTAAAGCATCCAAATATCAACTCTTATGATGAGGCCACTAATCGTTATAAACACATAGACCATTATAGTATCTTCAGGCATATCTAGTATGCCTGAGATGCACTCTTCTGTTAAGTTGCTTTTTAACGCTCAAAGGCTAAGCTTGTACATGATTCTATTCACTTATAAGAGAAGCTATCTAAAACTTTGGAACTATTAACAAACACATTGAGGAATAATTTATCATAAATCAAAATAATACTATACTCAAGAATTTGCTAAAATTTGCATAAGACATTTAAAGAAACTTTTAGATATTCTTCTTTGAGGATCTTTAAATTCTATTTGTAGATCTGAAGTCATCAAAGGGTGTTTTCCTTGGAGGTTTCCATCTTTATCCTTTCTACTCATCTATGATGCCAAAAATATTCCACTCATTTATAGACCTAATTTACCTTATAGAAGTGTGAATCATTACCAACGAGGCTACACGTGTTTATTACAAAGAATTTGCTCACCCATGGTTAATTTTTTTTGGGGATAATAGTCAATAAATATAATAAAATATGTAAGAGTAAAAGGGCAGTAAGATCTTCCCCATTGGCATCAAACTAATAAATTAAGTATAAAATATAGCAGGACTATACACTTCTCAACAAATCTAATTTTAATATTTTGATGGCAGTTTGAGATGAAGTGAAAATTATGTGTGCACAACATCAATGTATGCAAAAAAATACAAGTAGAAATTGAGATTTTGACTTAATAAATATACCTAAGTTTCTTTGGACAAGAGAAAATTATGAACATTAACACAAAACCCTACCAAAATAAAATAAGAAAAAAACCGACAACAGGGTAACTACCAAATGATTGGAGAAATGAAAAAAATTTCATTATTATCTAATCAGTTCATTATAACCAAATTTGAGGAACAAGTACAAAATAAATGTTGTGTCAGTCACTCCATTATTTTTGTTGTCCCTAAACTTGAGGGAATTTAAATTTCATATATGGACCCATTCAACATCATTATAAGAATTGGTGACAAATATTAAAATGGTAAAATGATTCTAATTAATAATGTAAGCTTTATTAATTACTATTTTACTCCAAATTTCTTAATTGGGTTTGTTTGGGGAGAAACTTAAAACTACTTTAGTACCACCATACATGTATTTCTTATAGTTATCTAGTGAGAGTGGATGGAACCATCACCCTAGATTAGTGATCACCTGATCTAATTCATTGTTGTTAAGTTAATAAGCGATTTCATTACATTTATTCCACACCTTAACAAGAAACTCTTAACCCGTGCTAAAATTGGAATTTTATGTTAAGAATGAATATGTAACACAATCGTGTTATCCTATATAAGCCTAACCATACCCATAAGTAACCCTTATAATTGAAAATATGACCTCTTAGATGATAACAATTTTTAAAGGGCTTCTTTCATTTCTCATTATCATAATAGCATCTCTCATGAATAGTATGAATTATTTTTCTATTCTCTAATAAGGAGAAGTTATAATATAAATTAATCTTACATAAAAAGTAAAGCTTTTTAGCTTGGATTCTCACATATCTACCTGGGGTTAAGTGATCACACATTTCCTTAGAAAAGAAAAAAAATTTACATCAATAATTAAAAATAAGTGAAAATTTGCATCAATCATCTATAAGAATTTGAAGAAGAAGTCAATAATAATAATAGTAATAATAATAACTCATAGATGCTAGATTTATTTTAGTCTAATTGGCTAGCATTCTCATGTTTAAGAAGGATAAGAAAACTTGGAGGATGTGTAGATTTCACAAACCTTAATAAACCTTACCCAAAGTATGCTTTTTATTATCTTTATTGAAAAATTTATGTATTCCACCTATGGTCATGTCGTGCTTAGCTTCATGGATTATTACTCATATAATCTAACAAAGATGAATTTGATAAATGATAAGGCTCATAACAAATAGATAAAGTCTTATTTTCTTAGCATATGATGTCATTTTGATTGGAAATACTAATTTAACATACCAAATGCATCATGAATAAAATTTTTAAGTATCTCATTCGAGGCATAATGAATGTATATCTTAGTGACATACTATTGAAAAGCTTAATAAGTAGCTAAAACTAACAAAATGCTCTTTCAAGGTCATGTGTAACAAATTTCTCAAATTCATAGTCACCTTTAAATAAATTGAAGCTAATCTTAAGAATACTAAGATGCCTAAGGATATGACAACCCCTAAGGAACATCAAGGAAATATAACACCTAGATGAGTGAAAATTAACTGTCTTATTTTCTAGCACACTCTACACATCAATGTTTATCTTTTTTTTTTTAAATATAATAAGGGTTACCTAGAACACTAATTTTCAATATTTAGATGAATGTTTGAATACCTTCAAACAATTTAGGATATATGTGGTCTCACTAATACAATTATCAAAAACAATCTTAGAAATTTCATTATTAATATCATGTTGTTTCATGTGATAAGCTCAAACTTGACTAGGTAAAAAAGGCTAAATAAATCACCCATCTTTTTTGTTAGCATGTTCTTCACTATATTAGAGATTCATTATTACTATGAAAAAGTAAATTAGGCCTTTTCACTACCAGAATTACTTTTAGACTCTTAGGCTCATGCTATTGATGTTAGCTCAAAATCGTATTAAAAGCATTCAAAAGTTGGAGCCATTTGGATAACTGACAAATTGTTAGTGGAGCTAAGTAAGTTAGACATCTATTGTTTACTCAACATGGGATTAAAATTGGAAGTGATAACTAATTAATCAGATTAATGCACTATCATGACATTTATAGAGCCACATATTCTTCCTCCCATGTCTTTTTGGTGGAATATATGTTAATAGAGCCTCTAGAAGCATTAAATATAGAACAAAAATCTTAAACATCTTCTTATAATATATCATCTTGGAGTATGATATATGCAATGAAATTTCACTCAATTAAAAATATCATTTAATATGAGACCCTCATTGCAAAGCTAAGGTTTTTTATTTATTTTAAATTCCTATATGGTTGTTCATACTGACTCCCAACTCATGGATTCTTATGTAGAAATTTCAATGCACATTACTTCTAAGTAGCATAGTATTATAATTTATTAACTAACTTCTTACTCTTATCGAGATGCATAAAATAATCCATATATTTTAGGGGCAATATACTTGGATTAATGACTTATTTGTTTATGCAAATTCAATAATAAATGACATTTTTAAAAGGAGGTGTATGAAGGAGCTATATTTTTCTAGCATCAAAAGATCTTGGTTAACTTAATTCATATATGAATTATGATAATACACTTGAATTAAACCCATATTTTATTTTTTATAGAATGAGGCATAAACTATTTATATAATTATAGTCACATCTTAAAATTGTTAACTAATGGTCTAATAGTCAACTTTGCTTAATTCAAAACTCTTTGGCAAACTTTATTAAAAATTTAACACAATAAGTTAAGTTTTATTTTGATAGTTTTATCTTAATAACCAAAAGGAAATTAAACTTCTATGGAATTATTCATAACTTTATTTAACACCAAAGGGGAATTGTATTAAACTAGTTTTATTTAATGAAGACATTAAATTTATATAAATATGTATAATGGAGCTAAAAATCTTCAAACAAAGGGAGAAAAATATTTTTATCTTATATCAATGTATTCTTTGATACTATTAATGATTGAATAACTTTTGAATGTCCTAATATGATTAAATTTAAGAAATCTTTTATATCAACTTTAGTTCAATGATGCACTTAATGGGTTATTTTTGAAAAATCTAGAATAAAACCAATTTTTTCTTGGCATTGTAAGTGACTATCATAATTTCAACCTTAACATTAAATAATTGAGCTCACAACTTCTTATTTTCATCTCAAACTAATTTTTTAATCTTAAACCACTACTAATTCATCCTGTGTTTAGTCAATTTTTTGGTATTTTAATGAAAGAATACTTATTTTTAGTTTAAGATTATTGGAAGCATGTTTTAGGCTAGATTTACTTTCCCCTATAGTCATTCTATCTTTATTATTCCTATATATGAATTTGATAGGGTGTTTTAGTAGCTGGTGGATTCAGTTTTTAGTTTTTCTTCATGCTACATTTTATGGAATTGATTGGAAAATATTTAAAAATTTAAGTTTAGGGGGAGGAAAAAGAAAAAATTTCAAAGTTAAACTTTATTTCTCTTCTGTAGCTTGTATTTAATTTGATATTTTTAAAATTACTTGTCGTATGTGGTGTTATCTTTAGGTTACTATAACTTTGATTTTAGGAATGTTAGAAAAAAAAACTTAGTTGGGATCTTATGTGATGAAGCTGTTCTAGAGTTAAGATATTTTGTAGGAAACATTAGGAAAATGATTTTGCTATTTTTGTTAGAAAAGAGTTGAATATTTGAAAAAGCAAAGATTAAGCCTTTATTGAAACCTTTTTCAAACTAATACTTACACTTTTAAAAAGTGGGAGAAAGTTTCAAGTTTTGAACGTTAGAAAGAGGATAATGAAATTTAAAACTATTAAAGACTATCAAGATATAGTAATTCTTACATGAAAAAGAAAAAAAAAGATTGAAAATGATCCTAAAAAAAAAGAGAAAAAGAAAAAGAAAAAATAAAAAGAAATAAAAAGTGAGGAGGAGCTTAATCAAAAATTAGTTTCACTTGAATCTTTTTAAATGAAAAGACTTAGAAGCTTTCCTAAGATTATTCTTATTTCAAAAAAATATTGGTCAAATTGGTATATATAGGGTGCTTAAATTCTATTTTTAAAATTTCTAAGAATCTTTAGTTTGACAAGTTTCAGTAACTTTTGAAGGTAACTTTTAAACTTTTGAAGTAAATATAAAATCAGGATTTCTAAGTTGAATATGAGATATTCTTACACCCTATTACTAGGCTGATTTGCTAAAATTTCACTGAAATTACACTATAACATTTCTAAAACAAAGTTATAGGCAACTCTATTGAAACCCACTACCTTAAATCAACAAACTCGATTTTTAAAGTTGTAGTGTTACTTGAGGACAATTAACATTTAAGTTTGGGGATATTGACAAACCTAAAAATTACCTACTTTTTTATATACATTTTATGCTCATTTTCAATGATATTGAACTTTAAAGGAAATTATTTTGCATATTTTTTTGTTCTAGTTACAAGATTTGGAGTTTTGAAGAAAATGGAGCAAAAATGGTGCAATTTGGAGTCAAATTAAGCAAGGAAGAAATATCTGACCTGACACATTTTGATATGTCTTTCTATGCTCATTATAATTTAAATTTATCAAATATTTTTGAATAAAATTATCTATGAAGAAAGTTAATTTTCATGTTTATCTGGTAGGTATAACGCTTTGAGCGGTCTGGAGCTGAAATGGAGTGCAACGAAGCGAAACAGCGTGAAACGGGTGTGCTGACACCAGGGTTGTTCCTAAGCGATAGAAACGGTGCCTAAGCACAAGTATCACTCACAAAAAGGTTCCTAGGCACCAAGTTTGGCGCTTAGGCACCAGAAACAATTATGGACGGGTTCTAAATGCCTCAAGGAGTTTTTAACTACCTTTTGACACTTAGTAAGGCACCTTTTGGACATTTCAAGCTCGTGGAACTTCCAAGAACGTCCAAAGGTCATAGATAGAAGTAGGAGATGTAGATTTCTAACTTTTTTCTGGAGAGATCGGTGAGGAATTTTGAGATACATCTGAAAGGAATTGTAGGAACTTGGAGTGAATCAATAGGAGACTTTGTTGAAGGGATTTTCATCTTTCTTTCAGAGAAAAAAGCTAAGTATTTTGTTCTTCATTATCTTATGATTGTTGCAAACACTTTCTTACTGAATTTGATTTAATTTAAATGAAGTTTTCTGTTTTTTTTTCTTCATGCTTAGTGAATATTTTTCCTTACTCTTTCTCATTATGATGGGAATTAATTATGTGTGGGATTAGAATGGTTTGAAGATTTATTTTATTTCAAAAGTGTGTGATATTTTCAAAGGTTGTTCACTTAATTTGGCCACTTATAATGTTAAAATCCATTGCAAAATGTAATGACTCGGGAGGGCTATAATTTCTCCCAACTAGTGAGTACCACACCAACCTTACGAGGATGGTGACAAAAATCTAAGGAGAGTGCAAATAAATAGGAAGATAAGTTTTGATGGGCATAGAATTGGTGTTAGGAGAAAAGTTTTGATGGGTATAGAATTTGTGTTTCCAGGGTGACAGGCTAGATCCTTTAGTAATTTGGTTTAGAGTTGAAACTTGAGTCCCTGATAAGTCCTATAGAGATGACCCAGTGAGTAATCTAGAAGTGAGATACTAGAATCTACTCAGCACTACCATACAATCAGGAACTTACTTTGGATTAGCTAATGTTATTTATGCACTCAGAAGAGAGTAAAGAATATGTAAGCTCCTATTTTTCACAATACAACATTTTTAATCTTTAACATTTGATTCCTACACTGATTATGATCTCATCGCAAGGAGAGAGATTTTTAATTATTTAATAACTTTCCAAAATTTAATTTTTCTCCTTAGAATTGATTTTTATTTAATTTAGTTAATTATAATTTTAGCTTAAATTAGTGAATTTAGGAAAACTAAACTTTTCAAGAATTCCAAACTAAGACCTGATAGTAGGAGACTAGAATTAGACTAAGGAATTTCTTACCTCGCTTCTTTATGAGATCGATACTGGGGTTTTTAAGGAAAACCCTATATTTCTTGAAACGATACATATACTTGCGTAGTACCCCTAATGTGTAAACTATTAATAAAAAATTTTAAATTTTATAACATATTGATTTTGCACACTAGCCGCTAAATATAAATTAAGTCAAGTTTTTTGCCATCTTTTGGAAGATAAATTACTACGTAATTGCGGGTCAGGTTCTCTTTCCACAAGTTCGCATTCATGAAATTTCAAGTCGGTGCAAGGATTCTAATTCCTATAAAATTCCATAAATTTTTGCATGTCCTACTACATGTTTTCTCATTCATGAAATTTCAGAGTCAGTGGAAGGATTCCAATTTCTATAAAATTCCATAAATTTTCACATGTCTTTCCATAAGTTCTCTAAATCCAAGAAATTCTAGGATAGGTGTAAGGCCCCCTATAATGGAGTAAGGCACTCAATTCCCTTGCTTCCACTTGGGTTGGGTGTGAGCCCCTGTGATTTTCTCCCCAAAGTGGCAAAATTCCCTTGAATAGCCCTTGAGTTTGATATGCTTTCATTCTCAACCTGATCTCCTCACTTACTCAAGTCTAAAATCACACACAACATAAAATTAAAAAAAAAAATTAGGTTACCTAATCCTTAGCGAGAATTTTAAAACTTTAACTCAATTCTTTTCTTTGACATGGGAACTCCCGAGTGGAAACCAAAAGTCAAATTTAATTTTAAATCATTTTCGATCCGTATCTTGTCTTAAGTGTTTTCTCTTAAACATTCCTTCAGGTCATGTTGATCATTTCAATCAACACCAATATGCATGATGTGCTCGTTCAACAAACCAAACCTATTAGGGGTCCATTTGTTGACCTCAGTTTTGGTAAGGTCTAAATTCTTCTCCTAGAATTTAGGATCTTACTATAGGAATTTTCTATTGAATATTCTAAAAGACTAGTGATGAGATCCACCCCACCTAGAAGTTCAAACCACCTCCTGAATCTTCAATAAAGTTTCACAAGGGTGGTCTTAAACCTTCAACACTTGGTTGAGATGATTAAGACTAACATGATAAAACTCAAGGGGAACTCCAATAGGAACATGAGGCCTTAAGGAAAACCATTGTGACTTGGAGGCTCACCCATACACCTCACCATACTACCCTCCATATATCACCATACACATCACCACACTCACTACACTCCCATACAGATCTAGCTCACATGCTTCACCCATCTACCTTAAGTCCTACCAAAATCACCAAAAAATCCTAAAAAATTTTAAAGCTACCAAAAATACCAAATCACCTAATTTTCACCCCAAATTTATCGAGACCAAATACTAGCCACCAAATCCATCCTAAATCCACCAAAATTCCCTAACTTCCCCAAATATACCTAATTCCCCCAATTTCTAACAAATCCCTATAAATCTACATCAAGAACAAAATGCCCTAACTCTAAGTCAAACCCCATTTTTTTGTTATGCACTTTAAGTTCAAGTTTATATCCAATTTCACCCCCAACTCCAAAAGTCACCAAAACTAAAGTATCATGCCAAATCCAACTTCACCAAGCCTATGTCCTAAATACTGTTATGTCAAATTTAATACTTCATAAAGCCCATCAAGATTTAATTTTTTTAAGTACTATCAGGACCAAATCTAAACCCAAAACTAGCCCTTTCATATTTAAATTCAAAAGCCCATAACTCAAGCACAATGTCCAAATCTTCCTTAACCTAAGCCCACATGACAAAATTCAGCCCTCCCTGATGCCGTCCCACACCCCCCATCATCAATTTAATCAAGCCTAATGTCCCAAATTTCATGATTTAATCACCCAAAATTAGATTGCATGGAGCCCCCCTCAATGCATGAATTCCTCACTCTTCTCCTTTAATGCAAGCCATGTAGGCTATGCTTGAGCCATAGGCAAGCCATAAAAGGGGAAGCCATACAACAATGGGCAAAACCTTATGAGAGCCACCATTCTCTAATTCGTAAAAAGAGGAGCTTCTTTAGTGATCCTCCTCAAGATACCTTACACCTTTAGTGATTCACTCTAACCCATGATTAAGCCCTAATCTCTATGATAGGAACTTAACCATTCAAGCTCTAAGGCTGGCCATTAGACCAAGCCACCTAAGCCCATTTTTATGAGCCTAACCAAAGTCAAACCCAAATCTAGCCTAAACCCCTTACCATTTTGTCTAACACACTCACCCATGCTTGGACATAACTGGCTTCACAACTCTCCACCCATGACCTCCTACAGTCAAAAAGGGACATACCATACCTTGGCTGGTCACCACATCCGTCGAAAAATCCAAACCCAAGAGCCACCACCATGTATAAAACTCAAAATTAAAACCATCCAATGTGGCTCACTCCCATTGGACTTTTTCCCCCGTATCCCCTCCACATAAGCACCACCTTGCACCCCTTTCCCTGGCCAACTGAAGCCCATGACCGAGCCTATAAAACCATCACTCCTTCAAGGCCAAATAGAGAGTGTGCAGAATAGTTGGGGAAAATCTGCCAAAATCACCAAACCATCATTACACTCACATGAAGCTCCTCCTCACCATCTTTAGCCCTTCTTCCCCCTAATAAACGCCAATTTTCTAATTAAAAACTAGGACATTTTGGACCATCTCATCAACTCCACCAAAAACTTAAATTGATTGTTCCAAAAGCTTCCCCACACTCCAAAATTACTTCCCAAATCAAAATCACCCTCTCTTGAGGAATCTAACCTAGTGCTAGACCAAACCCGATCCATCATTTGGTTTAGATCATACCTATACCCATCCACAGAGCAAACCAATACTTTAAGGAGGTTTGTGGGACAAAGACGAAGTTTCACAATTAACCCAACCAAGGCCTCACCTCTTGGGCAAAGGTATAAGCTCAAAACTTTCATTTTTGCCTCCATTTGGGCTTTTGTAAAACAAATGAACAATCTATGTCCATGTAGCCGTATAAATGTGTTTGTCTCACTTCGATGAAGCTTTAAGAATAAAAGCTATTGAATCATGGTTAAGTATCAAGAGAGATCTTAGCTTTGGAGTGTGGCGGGTTCTCAGGTTAGAGTTCATTTGGAAAAATGACCAGATGTCATCCATTCTAGTGTATTTCAAAATGGACGGTGTGGATCAGTTTAGACAACGAAACAGTTCAATTAAAGGCCCTAGTCCGTGGGGTGATGGGGCGAACCACGTGGAAAGCACAATGTATGTGAAGGCACCGAGCGGAGCTTCTAACCCTAAAAGCCTTAATTTCCATAGGATCCACCTCCTTTTTTTTAAATATAAAAAATGAAATATAAATTTAAGAAATTATATCTTAGTGTAGAAAAATCAATAAAATAAAAGAAAAATACTTTTGTGCTCAGTGAACATAAAAAAAATTATTTAACCAAAAGTTGAAACATTTGCTTAATTTTTTATTTTAATTAATTAAATTCCCTAAACCTTAGTTAAATCATATATTATTATATACTAAACACCATGACATAAAACTTTAAGGCTTACTCCCCATATAATTAGGGGTGTTCTCTGATTTTTTGAAGGTTAGAGAACACCTCTAACCCTAAAAGCTCTAATTTTTCATAGGATCCACCTCTGTTTTATTAAAATAATTATAAAAAATAAAATTTAAATCAAAAAAATATGATTAAAAGTCTTAGGGTTAAACGGAGTTAAAGTAACTTAAGAAAAATAAAAAATGAAATTTAAAATACAAAATGTATTTTCTTAAGTACTTTTCCATTAAAAATAATTAAAAATTTTAAAAAAATAAAAATATAATTTAAAATGCCATAAAATTACCTTTGATTGGAGATAATGACTTTAAGATGTCCTCATAAAATTTTTAAAGATAGAGGATGTATTTTGATACTTAAATATATATTTTTTATGATCCTAAGGGTTATTAACTTAAATAATTATAAAAAAAATATAGGTAAAAAATACAAAACAAATTTTGGTGAGTTATTTGAAATTAGAAAGACTAAATAAAAATAAATTGTATTTTAAAATTAAAAATATATATTTATATTTAATTTTCTATTAATATCAATTAAAAATCATAAAAATTAAAGTATAATTCAAAAAATTATGAAAAAGGTCATGATTGGTCTTCTAACTTTAAGTACCATCATGAAATTTTTTTAAGGATAGAAAAAATATTATGGAAATTAACTTAATTATCATAGAAATTCATAATTTATGGGTTTAAATAGTTATAAAAAATCGTTAAAATTCAAAAAAAATGTAATTTCACCTTTAATGTCTTGAAGAACTCATGAGGAAGAATTCAATGATGATTCATGATCATTTGATTAAAAGCATAATGGTCATGGGGTATAAACCCTAAGGGGTAAAATGGTAATTTGAGATTTTGCACTCCAACCATAGCTTAACCAACTTTATGTTAGATCAGGGGCAAGGTTATTAAAACTATGATGGTTAACTCATTGAAGTGATTGAAACACAAAGGGGAAATGGGTAGTAACTCATTCATGATATTTTCAAAAAGGGACAAAATTGTAATAGCTTAATTGTTATATATAGAAAGAAACTAGAATTTGGATGATCCAAGAGTGAGGGGTGTGAATTGGAGGACTGATGATTCATTAATTTGAAATCCCAGCTAGTGGTTAGACAAAGTCTAATCTTTTAATCAAGATGCAACACATTTTACAAAACTTTCACAAAACTACAAGATTACTCCTATAACTTTAAGAGCTTGATAGTAAATCAAAGTGACAACATTTAGAGAATAATTTAAGGACAAGGATTAAATAATAACATCATCTTGAGATACTACAAGCTCAAACCCAAAAGGAAGGGCAAGGGTGTAAGCCACCAGATACTTTATAGAACAACTTTAGAATTTTGACAATGTGATCATTACAATGCATCTGTTGAGAGAACCGACGTGCTCGCCGTCGGCGCCCTCGATGGCACCGTCGGTGGCCTTCTAGAATATTTAATTTTGAACTCTCGAGAAAAACTTGCCGTCGGCGGCGTCGAGCTCGCCGTCGACACCCAAGATCAAATCATCATATTTTGGTCCCTTTTGCTCCAAATTCGCTCCTTTTTGCATTTTTTTGTTCCAATGACCAGATTTCAACATACTGACCAAAGAAAAATATGTTGAGATTTTCATACCTCTTTTATACTGTTTTTAATGATATTTCACTTTAAAAAATGTATTTTTGATGTTTTGCTGCAGGAATGATGAATTAGGGTCAATGGAGCAAAAAGATGCAAAAAGGAGCGAATTTGGAGCAAAAAGGACCAAAATGTGGAGAATTGCACTAGGCCGCCGACGGCGAGCTTTTCCCGAGGCTATAAGACAAATTCTCCAGAAGGCCACCGACGGCACCATCACGCCCGCGGACGGCGAGATCGACGATTATGTGACATGTATAATGGATAAGGCCAGATTTTGGAGGGGTGAGTAAGCAACTAGTAAGCAACTCTTGGGAAACTTGGGAAAACTCATCCACATCTTTAAAGAGAACATTTTTGCCAAAAATAGAGAGACTTTTGGAGTCCTGGAGGTTAGAAAGGATCCATTAGTGCGTAGAAAGCATGCTAGAGCGTATAATTGTGAGGAATTCTTCAAGAAATTGTAAGAGTGGAGGAAACGTGAGAGATTTCCTCCTCCTTACTACTTTGAAGAGGAATTCTATGTGTTGTAAAGAAAGAAAGAGATTCAGAGGAACTTTGAGGGGTGTTCTTGGGGAGAAATTTAGAGATAAGTTATTTACTTGTTATAGTTTGTATGGTTTTGATTTTATATATAAATTCCAAGTTATTTTGTGCTTTCCCCATAAGTTCTGACTAGTTTTCTCTGTCTTTCTCCTTGTCTCGAGATTTGTGAAATGTTGATTTGAATTGGTGAAGCATGAAAATAATTAAGAAATTGTGATGATCTTTTCACTTTGATCTTAATTTACTTTCAATCTGACCAATTGATTTGTTAAAATATGTTGAGTTTTACAACTAAAGTGAAGATTACATCCAAGATTCAGGGAGGTCAAAGCCCTTGAAAGTT
>NW_018164779.1:310022-311198 GCF_001263595.1 Phalaenopsis equestris | reverse complement strand
ATTAGTCAATGTTCTTTATGCCTGGACCAAAGGGTAAAGAATATGTATGCTCCTATTTGGCACAATATAAATTGAACTAATTCATTTTATCCATTCACTATAATTTCTTGGCAAGGAGAAGATGCTTTCTTATATTTTGAATATCACAATTAAACGTTATTTTCTATAATTAGTTATTATCCAAATTATCTACTTACTTCAATTACCTATTAGTGACAAATAAGTAACTTGAACGTCGTTGTAGTTGAAGTATTACTTTTTATTAAATCTTAGTCCGTAGTATTCTATTTCTCTCTGTGTGATCGATATCTAGGACTTCATTAGAGCCCTATATTACTTGAGCGATACGTATACTTGCGTTGACAAATTCGACTTTAACATTATTGAATGTTTAAGAAATTGTGACGATCTTCTCACTTTGATCTTAATTTAAAGTGCAATTTCGAGTTTTTGGCGCCGTTGCCGGGGAGAATTTTAGGAGTAACGGACATATTAGAATTATTAAAAAGTTTTTACTTAAATTGCAACTTATCTATATATTTATATATTTATTTTTATATTTATATTATTGAGTAGTAATTTTAAATTGTATGCGTAAATTTGGACCTGAAACTCTTATACCATACGATTTGGAATTAGAACGAACAGTTAGAAAATTTAGAAAATTGAAAAGAAAACCTAGAAATTGTGATACAATGAAAAACATTATGGACACTCAAGGAATAGAAAATGAACACCAACCTAGACCCTTAAGAGATTATGAAAATCCTACAACAGATGAAATTCACTTATCTATCCAAAATCCTAATGTAGCTGCTAATTCATTTGAGCTTAAACCTGCTATTATCCAAATGATACAAAAAAATCAATTTAGAGGCACACCAAATGAAGATCCTAACTTACACCTCGCTAGTTTTTTAGAACTATGTGCTGCATTTAAATATGATAGAGTCTCAAACGATGCTATTAGACTTAGACTTTTTCCTTTTTCATTGAGGGATAAAACTAAGTTGTGGTTAAACTCGTTAGCACCTGGATCTATTAGAACTTGGGGAGAACTGTCACAGAAATTTCTATCCAAATATTTACCTCCATCCAAAACTGCTAAACTAAGAAATGACATAACATCGTTCTGTCAGATTGATGGAGAGTCAATATATGAAGTTTGGGAGAGAT
>NW_018164779.1:308556-309821 GCF_001263595.1 Phalaenopsis equestris | reverse complement strand
AAAGCTAGCATCCATGATTCTGATGCAATATCTATGTTAGCTTCACAGATTGCTGCAATATCAAAGAAATTAGATCATTATGGGATGAATTATTCTTCAACACCTCCTATGATGGAAGAAAATTCATCTGGAAAATTTGTGGATGTTCAACCTTCATATGAAACCTTAAATGCTATTATTAGACCCAACAACCCATACTCGAACTATTATAACCCAGGTTGGAAGAATCATCCAAATCTTAATTGGAATAACAATTCTTCAAAAAATCAACAATGGGAAAACAACTCAGTGAACCCAGTAGGAAATTCATCCAACCAAGGAAATGTTAACTATAGACCTTCTTATCCTCAAGGATTTAACAGTAATACTCAAATTAAGGAGAAGAAGTGATATATGAAAGAGCTGATATTAAACATGGGTCAACAATTATAGAATCAAGGAAATCAATTACAGATTCAAGAAAATTAATTACAAAATCAAGGAACTGCTATTAAGAATATTAAGAACCAATTAGGGCATATCGCTACTGCACTTAGTAACCGAACAATAGGAACTTTTCAGAGTACTGTGGAACCAAATCCTAAAGATCAAGGAAAAGAACAAATCAAGGCGATTAAATTACGAAGTGGAAAAGAATTAGAGACAAGAGTGCAAAAAGAAATAGAAGCTGAAAAAGAAAAAGTGGATACCGAAAAAGAAAAGGATCACGAATACCCATATTTAGAGTATCCATTTACACAAATGAAAGTTACCGTGGAAAAACCTCCACCACCGTTTCCTCAAAGAATGAAGCAACATAAACAAAGTAAACAATTTGTAAAATTTTTGAAAATTCTTAAGAAGTTAACGGTGAATATTCCCTTCGTAGAAGCTTTAGAGCAAATGCCCAATTATGTGAAGTTTATGAAAGATATTCTGAACAAGAAGAGGAAGTTCTCAGATAATGAAACAGTTGCACTTAGCGAAGAGTGTATTGCGATTATTCAGAAAAAGCTTCCTGAGAAATTAAAAGATCCTGGTAGTTTCACTATATCATGTGCTATCGGTGAAAAATTCTATGGAAGAGCTCTATGTGATTTGGGAGCCAACATTAACCTTATGCCTCTATCAATTTTCAAAAGACTAGGATTATGAGAAGTCTCACCTACTTCTGTAACTCTTCAATTAGCAGACCGATCAGTTACATATCCTAAGGGAGTTATAGAAGATGTGTTAGTAAAAGTTGACAAATTTATCTTTCCTGTGGATTTCATTGTTTTAGATAT
>NW_018164779.1:308058-308485 GCF_001263595.1 Phalaenopsis equestris | reverse complement strand
AAGATAAAGAAATACCGATTATTTTAGGGAGACCATTTTTAGCTACTGGAAAAGTTATGATAGATGTTCAAAAAGGAGAATTAACTATGAGAGTAAATGATCAAGAAGTGACTTTTAACATTGTGAAATCTATGAAATACCCTGCTGTTGAAAGAGATAATGAATGTTTTGGCATGGAAATTGTTGAACATCTACTGAATGAACATTTTAAAGAACATTTCGAAGATAAAAAGTATTTTGAAGAACAATTCAAAGAAAATGATGAAATTATTCTGGACAAATTAGAAAATGAAAAATTAGATTATGTTCAAGAAAGATTCGAAATGTTGGATATTACAGAAAATGCTGATAAGAATCTATTTCTATCAATTATTAATCTACTTGAACTTGAATTGAAAACATTACCTAACTACTTGAAGTATGTATT
>NW_018164779.1:307648-307958 GCF_001263595.1 Phalaenopsis equestris | reverse complement strand
ATGATCTACTATGGTAAAGTTTTAATTCAGAAATATAATATGTTTTATTTAAGTAAATACCATAGTGAGATTTTCAGAAAAATTTCAAGTAATTAAATTAACTTTGTAGGTACAAGACTATCTAGTCAACAAGTTTAAGAGTTCTAGTTTTCTATTCATTTCAAGAATGACTATATGTTGTATTATCATGTCACTTAAAATATTTAAATGATAGGAACTTCATGAGAACATTACAAGTAAAAGATGCTATTCCATAAATATAAGTTCAGGAATGTATTTAGGTTTTCCCTTTAGGTAGGTCCAAGTGAAG
>NW_018164779.1:304601-306496 GCF_001263595.1 Phalaenopsis equestris | reverse complement strand
TACATCAATCACTATCATATATCAAAATCCCATACTATATCCTCGTCTCCCTGGTCAGCAGGTGGATTGGGCTGATACTGAGTATAACGGGGGCATTTAGGAAAAGTAACATCAGGCTCACCTCTGTAGTGTCGGGCCTGAG
Source organism: Phalaenopsis equestris (assembly GCF_001263595.1). Taxonomy (NCBI): domain Eukaryota; kingdom Viridiplantae; phylum Streptophyta; class Magnoliopsida; order Asparagales; family Orchidaceae; genus Phalaenopsis; species Phalaenopsis equestris. Next base: position 306,354 of record NW_018164779.1, on the reverse strand, counting down.
CTTCGTAGTAAGCTATCTCGAAGTCAGAATGCCTCTGTAAGTACTCACTGACATAATCGTGTCTATGTTCTAATCCCCCAATTCTCTTATTATTTTCTTTATACTCTTTCGCTGCAAGGTTAACTCATTCATTAAATCTTGAAGGGTAGGGGAACTAGAGAAAGGAAGGTCATAACTAGTAGAGGGGATATCTCTACTAGTAGAAGGTTCTTTACTCCTACTCCTAGATCTCCATCCTTCATGGGATTCATATGCCTTTAAATTAGCTTTACTAATGAGTTTCATAGGGTAAACCCATTCTTCATCATCTCCAGCTTCAACTCCAGAAAGTTGGCAAAGTGCATAAATGAGGTCAGGATGTCCCAAATCTCCACTTGATTCACTCCTTGTCGTGGTCAAAATATTCATATAAATAATTCTCCCCACATTTATAGTCCGATTGTTCTGAATACAAAAATTTAGAATAATTCTATCTCTTATTACCTCACTATGGTGATAGGTAGGTAACAGAGTAGAGGAAATAAAATAGTGTCACGCTTTAGGTGTGGCATTCAACTTGGAAGCAGAAAAATTTACCCGTTTTCGCTGCTTTATCTTCCATGTTCTCATTGACATCATTTAGCGGGCTTTCCATTATACTGAAGGTTTCATAATTGCAGATATAGGAGTCTGGGACTTCATAAAATTAGTTAATGCGGGCGGCACTAAACTCAATAGAAAACCCTCTTACTCGAACGGTTCTATCCTCAGAATAGAACACATTGACATATAATTTATTCAAAACATTCACAGCAGCCTTGTTGGTGGTATAACAGAATTTTTCCCACCTCCGTTCGGTAATAACACGTTTAACTTCTCCTCTTGGACTCTCAAAAACACGATCTTGTATACATTTCTTCCCTTAAAATATTCTAAAGTACATCTCAATTGAGCGCTCACATTGACGAAGCAAGACTCGTGAAAGTCAAGTCGCCTCTTTTTTCATGGAGCCATTTTAATCTAATCAAAATTATAAAAAAAATTCCAAAATACACTTCAAATACTCAAATAATGGCTTCCAAGAGTGACTCTAAGAGTTCAAAACTAAGTTCCATGGATTTCTTCCAAATATTTTCTCCACACTCAATTTTTTTTTTCAGATCTCCTCAATGTGGAAGAATTCAATGTGAAAATCAAATATTTTTAGTTTGGAGTGAAGCTCTTACCGAGAGATGATAAAATCTGGTGTCTAAACGCTTTGAAATATCTGGTGTCTAAACATGATAAAATCTGGTGTCTAAACGCTTTGAAATCGCCCCAAATTCAAGATCTTCAAGCCCTAGATCAAAGTTTTGTTTTTTAAGAGGAAGGGGATGCTGAATAGTGGATGTTGACTAGTCAAAATTGTGGTTAAAAGTGTTTTTTCGGTATCTCTCCATCGACGAGGTCGTCAGCACCGTCGACAAGCTCTATTGAATTAAATAGCCTAAGTAGAGCCTAAGTCGCAGGAAAAATACATCGTCGGCGGCGTCGATGGCGTCGTCGGTGAGATTTTCAAATTTAGTTCAATTCCATATTTTTGTGATTTCGATCAATTTCAAGCCTCGTCGACATTCTTTCAATTATTCTAGACATAAATTTAAGTGATTAAATGATGTACTAACACAAATAAACATTCACAGCACAAAACATTACAATTATATATAAAATCCAAGGGTTACAATACACGTTACACGACACACATAAGTTTGGTATTTTCTCAACCTTAATACAT
>NW_018164779.1:269679-304097 GCF_001263595.1 Phalaenopsis equestris | reverse complement strand
GAGTACCTTTTCCCAATTCTCATAAGATACTTGGAACTGACTGCAGAGTAAGAAGATTGTTGAAAAATGTCCAAGCCCATAAGTTGATCCATGAACGATCAGGCCTAAAACAGACATATCAATTATCGATCCAATATCAATCGACAGTCCCATTTGAATTTAGTAATTCAGAATAGTACTTTCTTTTGTAACTTTACCGATTCTCATTGTCGGTAATAGTTTTGTAGAAATGAAGAAGTTCCTGTGTTTAGAAACAGGGTTTAGAAGTGTAGCAGAGAAACTAACACACCCGTTTTCTCTTATTTCCCAGTCTTCAGTCTCGTCCGTTAAAAATTGGTAGATCTCATTCATCAAATTTCTTGTCGGGATGAAGTTGGAATAATGGAAGATAAGAACATTCTCGATCATATATAACTCATTAATCTATGTAGGAGTAAAAGTTATCCATCTGCCTCGCACATAGACGACTCCCTGGTTGATTCCATGCAAATTAACATAAAACTCCTTCACCACAGGAACTACTACGGCGGCAATAATGTTGCACAACACTTCCTATCATCGTCGCACAATCATCTCTTCAATGACTGTCGAAGGATTGTTCAATCCTCGATTCACGAATCCTCTTTCTTTGATTAATCTCCTCTTTGTCAGCACTTTGTTGAAGATTTGTTGCGCTTCGGAACTAAGGAATTTTCTCCGGTTGAACACTCAAAATCTAGGGTTTTCAGTGGAATTAGAAGCCATAGGGATAAATTTGGTGGAGTTTGGGATAAATTTGAGCCATAGGGATAAATTTGGTGGAGTTTTAATTCATTTTTGGGTAATATGAATTTAAGAACCGAGTTTGGAAGTTTATAGGGAGTAAATCTGGCCTAAAATCTGTGTGATATCTGTGTGGATTTGGCCGGGACCTTCTCCTGAATCACCTATATGCTCGGTCTCCATATCCTCTGCTAGGTTTGCAACACCCATCTCATTAGGGGTGAAAAAATGAGTTCCTGTTGCTACAACACCAGTAAACATGTCATCCAACTTCTCTTTCAAAACTGGTTCAATTCCAGTAAATTTGAATTTTTTTGCTGCTGGCACTATCTGTAATAAAAAAAAAATCTAATCAATATTCCAAAATTATGTCTCTAAAATTTACTTGAAATTGAAATAGATTTACTTGAAATAGAGATGTTATTACCGCTAACTTTTCTGCCCACCATTCCTCAGGTGCATCAATTGTCCGCTTTACTGGATCTCATCCCAATCCAGTTTATCCCCTTTTAAGCTCTTTCTAAAGTTTTCAGTCCTTCTTTAATTGGTCCCATTTGATCTTTAGTTTCATCCTATCGTAATGCTTTCCAGTTATTTCTTTGAATTTAGTTGTGATATTATGTCAACCTTCTTTATTAAAAAAAGTTGTGGGTTAATTTCCCAATTCGACCTCCCTCACGCATAGATCACAAAAGTATTAGTAGCCTCTCTATCTCACATAGTCGATGAACCAGAGTTTTTAGATTTACTCATCTTTTACTGTCACATCAACGGACGGTTAGATGACATTATGACTGAAAATGAGCCACTTAAGATATGAAATATGCATATGTTAAAAAAAAATTCAAAAAAGATAAAAAAGGATAATGAATTAAAATATATATTGGTCTATGGGTGAAACATAAATGTGCTTTTAATATAACCATCATATATGAAACCTTTTCTTTTTCTCTTTCTCTATTATTATAGTATCACCGTATTTGAGTAAAAACCAATTAAAATTTGGAACACATAGAGCAAATTAGAAATTCTAAACAAATGCTAGCAAAGACAACCTAAAGGACCATAGACCATAAAGCATATTTTCTTCATCCAACTTTCCAATTCTAAACCAGCAACCCAAAGGGCATCATCATAGCTTGTTAAAAAAACCTACTTGGAAAAACCTGCTTCACCAACAATGTATTGGATCTACCATAATCAGAGAGTCAATTTTCTTTCATACAAGTAAAGAAAGGGGTCCATTGAAGCAAAAATGCTGAGTTGCATAAATAGTAACACCTTCATTGAAGTAAACATGCTTATCACCATCACGGTAAAAGAATATTCATTGAACCAGTGCAAACTATTTGCATCAAGATAAAGTGAGAGCAAAAAAAATGTTTATCACCCAAATTTTCATTGTTGCCAAGCCAAATATGCAACAAATAACAATAAAATTTTTGTAGCTCTATGTTGTTCCTTCTATTTCCTACTTATTCTAATTTGCAAGCAAATTCATATTGTTGAACAAAATAATATATCTGTACCTCGATATATCTGTTCCTTCTATTTCCAACAAGATAATATATCATCCTACAAAATATAGTAATGAGCCGAATGCATCAAAAACATGGCTCAAAGAATACCAAAGAGTTGAACCACTACCACCAAAAGCTTTTTCAAACAAAAAATGAACCAACTGATACCTCTCAAATACAAGGCAAATTGAATACCAAATCACAGGGAGCTGAACATTCCATCAATATCTTCTAGCCTCTCAAACAAACACCCTAAAAGAATCAATAACTTTGAATAGCATGGAGACCATACGAATAAAACACGCAAAAAAAGTTTCGGTTGATACGAATAAACACATTTCGAAGATATGTTAGGGATGGAGAATGGAGAAGAAAATGCTTTGGATGCTTCAAACATATCATAATAATAGTGAATCTATATTTTTACCGGCAATACTTGCATATTCAAACCGGATATAGGTTTTATCCACCAAATACTTCCAAACAGATGGATCGACTGAAATCTCTCGGCAAAATGGGGGAAAGGAGGGAGGAGCCGAGCGAGGAAAATGAAAATGAGTTTTGTTGAAAATGAGTTTTGTTACCTGCGGAGCGACGGAGGCAGGATCGACGTCGAATCTTCGAAGGAAGGTCAGCTGCTGGCTTAGGAGGGTAGCAGAGTAAAAATTGGAGCCCAAACGTGGATCGCAGGGATATACCCGCGATTCGCGAGTAATAGAAATATAAAAACGCCGTTTGGTTCAACCTAAGTAAAACGTGAAATAGCACTAAAAGTTGCATTGGAGTGGACCACGTAGAATTTGCTTAACATTGATACCTATGAATGCTAAATCCAACATAAGTTATTTGCATAAGATATTTTTGACACTAATTGTATTGCCGACTTCGGTTTTTGCATTGACCACAATGATGACGCAAATCCAACTCAAATCCAACGCAAGTCAAAATTAGCGACAGAATATCCTGATATTAGCTTCGGATTGATTGGACGCTAATTTGTCAATGATTTGTACTTCGTTCAACTAATATAAATAAGCCAATTACAAACTAAGCATGATCATTAAAAAAATTTAAGCAAATCAAATATAAACATATACGTGAAAGCTAAGTTGAAGCTTGAAACAAACACGAGGAACTTTTGATTCAACCAAGCCAAGTACACTCCATGGCACACTGACTTTATGATATCTCTACTAATAAAGTACATCAACGAAATTCATGAAATATGCATAACTATTTATATCCCCAGTCATTGAAATAGCTGAGGGTTGTTACGGGCATTGAAAGAAGAAACTATTTTCGATTGCAAACCAATAAAAACAAATAAATGCACGAGTAATTGAGGCAGTTGAGAGTAATGGTGAGGATTAATCAATTATGTCAGATAATAAAATACCAATTACTGTTGCGGTCGCTTGGAGTAGAACCATATGCAATACAGGCATCATGACGCCACTTAATGCATGGCCATCTTTTCTTCAGTGATCTATCTCATGAGTGATGAGGCATCAGGCATCAGATAATTAAGAGTATCTATTTCTTCACGAGGCCGTCTTTAAGATGCCAGTTAAGGTAATTAAGATGGAGATTTAAAGCCGGCATCAATGCTCCAACTCTTCTAACCTCTCCGTTTAATTGCCATGCCCAGTTCTTCAATGTGGACAGCTAATAGGTATTCAGTCCTGCACAAACTCAAAGAATGATGCCGTACAAATGTTTTCACAGTTTTTGATTGGAGAAATACAAGCTGATTTGAGCAATTACAAATTTAATTAAAAGTAAAACAAACTTGATACGGCATCAACAAGTTTTCATAAAACGGTTCGAATCTTGAGGCATGATACTGATTTTGATTTACATTTTTTTTGCATGAAATATTCAAATATCAATCAAACGTCATCCAGAATTGTGATTAAAACAAACCCACAATCAAGCTGACCGATTTGATGAAGGCGGACCCAAAAAGTACCAAACTTGGTTAAATCTGAGTGAAATCAAACCCGGATAAAGCTATTAAACCACTTATAAGAGCTTTCTGGGCATAACAGGAAGGACAAACAGATTCTCGCATGGTTATGATCAAATCAAGCAACTTAGTGAGACAAATCAAACGAGCCTAAGATTGCTCAATTATGACATCATCAAGGCACTTAAATGCTCATCAAACATTGTTCAATTGAGGGAATCTCTTTGAGCGTTTGTTCAAAGTGCTTTGGATTCCTTCCTTTTTGCAACCTGGACTACATAAATAAAGCCCTAATCCCCAATTGAAAGGTTAGAAACTTGACATCAAAAGAAGACTGAAGCTTGAAAGTGTAGAGTCTAGCATCACTTTTGCACCATAGATTTGGCGAATGCCTCCAATTCCAACCATCGTCGCCAACCAACTCTGGTCAATGTCACTAAGAAAATCTAGGTGCCTCTGACAAACTCTGGTTACAGCTTCTGATCAACTCTGGCCAAGTCTGGCCGCCATCACCGAATTCGACAGCTATCACCTCTAACCAACTTCAACAACTGCTTCCACCCCTGACCAACTCTAGCACCCACCATCAACCAACTATAGCCAACGCCGCTTGCTAACTCTTGCCGCCTTCGCCTACGACCAACTCTGACACTGTTGCCTCCAACGTTGGTCCAACTCCAGGTAACGCCGCATGCCAGCTTCAAATGGGCTGCCTGCCAGCTCTAGTCACATCCACCTCTAGCCACAACTTGCTTCTTGTAGTGAAGTCTCTTGTAGAGTCATAATGTGCATTACAAAATCCAATATACATTGTAGAAGAGTGAAGAATCTGGTAGAGTAATACATTTCCCTAAAGATGATATAATAACGCACCCCACATACGATGCAATAATGCCTCTTGAACAAAGTATAACAATGCACCCCAAGTATAATCAAATGACAAACTATGTTGATGATATAAAAACACACCCACATACCATGCAATGACGCCTCTCAAAATTAGTATAATAATGCAAACCATAAATGATGCGACGAGACAAGCTGATGTTGGTTTAATAATGCACCCAACATACGATACGATAATGCCTCTTAAAGATAGTGTAATAATGCACTCTGAAGCCTGTGACTTTCTCTCGAATTAGAAGGTTCTCTCCTTGCAACCCACCACTACGACCTGCATGATCAACTACGACATACATAGTCAATAACTCGTCATCTCAACTCACAATTACAACCTACATGACAGACTAAGGCCTACGTGGCTTTGAACTCATGTAGCTTCCAACTTTGATCTTTATGAAATACTAATATCATCACAGCTCAACACTATGGCCTAAGTGACAAACTACGACCTATGTGGTCTATAGCTCGTGCAGCTCCCGACTCCAACCCATGTGGCCTACAGACATCAGCATAGTTCACTATTATGGCCTACAAGACAAACTACGTCTTATGTAGCTCATAACTTGTGTAGCTCTTAATTTTGACCATTATGGCCTAAAGACGTCATCATAGCTGACCACTACGACCTACGTGACCAACACGACATATGTGGTCCACAGCTCTTGCAACTCCTGACTCTATCCTCTACAGCCTATGGACATCATTACAACACACTAGTAAGGGTTATGTGATCATCTATAACCTATGTGGCTTGCAACTCTTGCACTTGCTACTATGTTCTATGTGGCCAACCGATGCTCTTGAAACAACCATTTACAACCTTCACGACCAATTGCTATCACGACTTTCAATTATGGCAAGTACGACAAGCTGGCACAATAATCCCCACTGAGTCGTGAAAATCTTCACGGCAGAGTACTTCCTCCATAACAATCGACTAGGTCCCTTGCAACATGTTATCACCGAGAACTACATTCATTATAGCAATACTATTTAATATCGATGAACTAAGGTTGTAAATTTACAATGTCAAATTTGTAACACCATCTTCCATAATGCAATAGAAGAGTTGACTTGTGCACTCATATAATTCATAGTGAATTGTTTCCAACTGGGCAAGGACCTGTGGTTTTTCTCTTTCTTGAGTTTTCCAAGTAAAATTTGGAGGTATCTCCTCCCACTTCCTTCTATATTTTTTTATCTGAGACTGTGCTAGAGTCTCGTATAAAGATAGGATGCTAGTTAATCATTCTACTATTACAAACGTTCCGACATGCATCAAAACTTATATTTACTAATCTTTAGAATTTGTCTTCTATTCCTAAGCATTATTATACCTAAAGAAATCTTATAACTTAAAAAGCATTTTTTCTTCTTAGAATATTAAACAATAAATATTAATATATATGATTCAAAAATATAATCATGAAAAATAATCTTATTCAATCATCAATCTAAACTTTATTTCACAATAAAAATATTACAATCAGATTTATTATTTAAGGCAGGATAAACACTGGACCTCTATTATTTTTGGATTTTTTTTTTCTTAATTTGCTCAACCAATATGCTACGTATCTCAACTTCAACAGAAGCACCTGCGGATGCACATTCCCTTCGAAGACAAGACTTTGGGTGATTGGTTTGCAGGAAGCAAAAAATCATTGTACCATGGCTGTTGCTCCTTTTACTGATGGGAAAAAATGACAAGTCGCAATTTGATGCAATCAGAATGATGTTATTACCACATGCTTATTATGAACTTACAATAAGAACTTATTGTGCAACTGTTATGGTCTGCGCTTCTGCTGACATGTATTAGTATAGAATAATGTTGTTAAGTTTTAAGCGGGTTCATTTTTAGTCATGCTGCCATGAGCTTTATCAAACATAGAGAATATTTAATTACACCCCAAAGGCTTGGATCATAATGAAGAATGTCTTCATTATATTCATCATCTATACAAGGTTGTCCTCTTCCAAAAAATAATTAAATGCAAATTCAACCAATATTGCTTCTTCTCTAAATAAGGTAGCATTTTTCCACTCTCAAAATGACATATCAAGCATGGAGCATGGCTTCAATTGAGGTGAAGTCAAACCAATGCAGCATTAATGGAAACTATTACAAAATTTTAAACACTACAAGAAAAAATGTGATTGCTGGTTGAATTATCAGCTAATTTTTTTAGGTGGTTATTTATCGATTGATTTTTTCAGTCGATTATTTGCCAAATGAATATGTGGCTGAATGGCCAACTATTGGTCAACAGCTGAAAAACCGACTAATTTTTCAACCGTTATATAACTTTTACTTTAAACCGGCTAAACGTTGAATGAAATTTGAGTTGCTAATTTTAATAGCTGAAATTTTAGCCGATAAGTTGTATTAAAACGAATTGTGGTCCAAAAATTCTCATTTCTTTTTCTTACCTTCGGTCTCCTTTCTCTTGAGATGATGCCCTCGGTGACATTGCCTCAACATTTAGGTTGAAAGGGAATAGTTTAGGCCTTGGCGTGTATTGTGTTTCGGTTATATGTCACTCACTTTCTATGTATTACATTTGTAATGCTTAAACTTCAAGTTTTAGGGTTATGCCTTTTTATTTCTAATTAGTGTTTAACTAAGATACATTCCACTCAATTGATATGTATGACATATCTAATACTTAAAGTTAAGTTCCTGCAGGAATGTCTGACAACTCCTTTATTTTTTTATATAAATGTTACACAATGTTTATGTTATTTTTGGTGTGATATTTACGGTTTAGTGCAACGTATGTAAATTTGAAAGTTTAGGTTTGAGAAGTGTAAATACATAGGAATTTTGTTCTATGTATGTAAATGCCCTTTTCTAGTTAGGGTTAGAAATATCTGCATACATACCACTCAATTCCCATGTATTTACATATTTTTGTGACTTTGACTGTTTTAAGGTCGATAAATTTACATATGAAGCACATAATTCTTCTATATTTCTATATTTCATAGCTACTTTAATTTTATTTGGTTTGATGATTTCTATGTATGAAAATATGGAAGTTTAGGTGTGAGATACTTAGAAGCCCCTCCCTTTTTAGGATTTTGTAGATTTGCATAGATACCACTCGGTTCCTATGTATTTACATGCTTTTGAAATTTATTACTTTAGTGTTGGGATTATTTACATACCTGCCACACAATTATTCTGCATTTACATATTTCACTCCTAAACTTCTATATTTACATACATAGGGCTTTGTAATCATATGCATAAAAAAATGCATCTTACTTTTAAAAATAGTTTATGATTGCTACTTCTACATGTGTAGATATGCGTGAAATTCAAATTGGTTGCTACATCCATAGTTAATAGGTGATGGCCAAAAGTTGTCGTGAGGCAAGTGGCCAAGCGCGTAGATATGCGTGTCAAGTAATATACAGTTTTACGAGTCCACATGTTGATCCCCAGAAGGAACAGTTTAACATTAATTCCAATATACGAATCTCTAGTTTACTTGCCTTACTAATCAAGTTTGACGTTATCACAATTGCAAGGCTAAAATCATACAATTCTAAGAAAATCTGAAATGAAAACAAAAATATGATCAAGAACCACTCAAGGCACTAAGTTGGAGTGTTCTTGGAGGGTAAGAGGCTCGTGTTTCTTTGATAGAGTTGTAGTGTGCTTTTGTGGTTTTCTTAGTGATTCCCCTATGAGATAGTTTTCAACCAGGGATAACACTTCTTCTCAACATATGCCTAGGTCATAAGAAGAATAAAAAGCAATATTACAGTTAAGTTTCATTTAAACAATGTAGTATTCCCCTAAAATATTTTGATCTTTTATCATGGTTAATAACAATATGTCTATTTCATAAGATTTATGTGGGTTAACTTCTTCTTCCCACTAGGTGATGGGTAGAAGTCCTAGATCAAGAATAGTTTTAACTTCCTAATGAGTCAAATCAGAAATAAACATAGTTCATATGTTAACCCAACAACTTAGATATACAAAAAGCATAGAAATGATATGAGAAATCACATGAACGAAAAACCATGAAAAACAACTATCCTAACATCAAAGAAAAACGAATAAAATTTAGGTACAAGACATGATATCAAAAAACTAAAAATGAGTCATTAAAATAATAAAAAAACTAGTACATATATGAAAAGAAAACTCACAACAATTTTTTTCTCTCCACCACTATAGTGATCCTTACCTTACAATAAACACAGTCTAGGAATAATTTCTATCACAACAATTGAAAACTCTCTTTCAAATTCTTTTTAAAACAATAAGAAAATATCGAGAACATTCTTCTAAGAGTTTTCTCTCTTCAAGGAAGAAGAGAGAAAACCTATAGGGCACTCAAAGAAACTCTAATCTCTAGGAAAACCTTGCATCCAAACGATAAGATATCTCTCCCATCGATTAAAAGCTAGTCAACTTTTGAAGGAAGGACTATCATGACCTGAGGGTCAATGTGCAAAGTGTAGAGATAGTGGGTGAAGATGATTCAATTTAAATTTACTTATTTTTTATGCACATTTTATACCCATTATTAAAGATATTATGCTTTAATGAAATGTGTTTTTTTGTGTTTTTGGTTGCAGGTGCAAGAAAAAAGTTTAAGATCAAAAAGGAGCAAAAATACATCAAAAAGGAGCAAAATGTACCAAACCAAGAAAAAATTTCAAAATCATCTGAATTGGCTCCTATGCGCTAGATGAAGATCACGATTGGCGCCTAGGTGCCAGAGTCGATTTCTAGAAGATGCATTGAATGAGGCCAAATTTTGAAGAGATGCCTGAAGCAACCCTTGGTGATTTTAAAAGCTCTATATATATGGATTAATTCTACACATCTAAGGAGAGTGATAGAGTCATTTTGAGAGGGGGAGGCACCCAAATAGTGTGGGCGATCACCTTAGTGAGGTTTTGTGAGTCTTTATAATTTATGTAGTGTTGTGAGTCTTGTAAGAGTCTATTAGAGTCAGAGAAGTCAGGGAACTTCAAAGGAGTGCTTGAGGAAACATTTCAGTTAAGTATTTGTATCTTTTCTTTAAGTATCTCAATTGGATTTGAGTTTTATAAATATGTTTTGTTTTGTTATCCCCATGTGTTCTAAGTAGTTTTCATCTTTCTCCTTGCAATATGAAGTAATCAAGTGGTGGATTTGATTTGTTTAGAGCTTCTTTTATATCAAAAATTTGTGATGATATTTTCACCGGTCTTTTATTTATATTACAAATTGGTCACTTGTATTATTAATATTTGTTGAGAAACTTAAGGACACGTAAGGGCTAAGATTTCTTTAACTAGTGAGTGTCACATTTCACTTTGGAAAGAGTCATGCCGATCGTCCGAAAGCGAGAACAAACAGATAGGGAGATTAGATTTGATGAGTGTAGAATTGATGTTTCTAGAGTGACAGGCTAGATTATTGTTATCAATTTGGTCTAGAGATTGAAACTAAGGGTCACTGGTAGGTCTTAGAGAGAGGGCACAATGGGTAATCTAGGAGTGAGAGACTAGAACATACCCAACACTACTATACATGTCGCCACCAACTTTAGATTAGCGAATGTTCTTTATGCTTGAAGAGATAAAGAATATATATACCCCTATTAGTCACAAAACAACAGTTAAACTTCTAAACATTTGAAATCCTACATTGATTTATATATATATATCTTGATTCTAAAACTCTACATTTACTTTTAACTTGCCTTTGTAGAAATTAGTAAACTTTATTTCATTGCATAAAATACTTTAAATTTTTTCTGCAGTCTTAAGTAAAGGTTTTTCATAGTTAAGATTCCTGAACTTACCTCTTTCCTTTAATTTTCCTGTGGGATTGATACTAAGATTTTTAAATAAAACTCTATATTACTTAAAACGATACGTATACTTGCGTAGTACCCCTAGTGAGAAAACTATTAATCTAAATTTTATAATAAAATATTTATTCTCACTAGCCACTAAATATAAATTGGGTCAAGATTTTGGTCATACTCAGGAACATAAATATTTGCGTAATTACGGGTTGGGTCAAGTTTTTGGCATCGTTGTCGTAGAAGTTAAAAGAAAATTTTATTTGTGTACTTTTTGACTTAGTAACCTTATTTGAATTGTAGAATAACTAAAAAAAATTGTTTTAGAATTATTTTAATTTTTAAAAATTACCAAAACACAAAAAAAAATGCAAAATTCAAAAAATATAAAAATATTTATTTAGATATTTTAAGTATTTTATTTTCTAAATTTTACCTTTTGCGTGCGAAGTTTGGAATCTGAAGGTTTAGTACCTTAAGATTCTAAATTAGAGCAAACTATAAGAAGAATTTGAAAGCAAAAAAACTTCACAATTCTGAAGAAATGACAAACACATCATAAAATAACACTAAGAATCTAACTATTGATAATGAACATCAAAATTTACCAAAACCTTTAAGGAATTATGCAAACCCTACATTAGATGAAATTCATTTGAGTACCCAAACCCTTGTTGTAGCAGCTAACTCGATTGAACTTAAATCACAATAATATAAATGATGCAAAATAATCAGTTTGGGAGATCACTATTTGAGGATCCAAATTTACATCTTGCAAGTTTTCTAGAACTATGTGCCACCTTCAAATATGATGACATATCAAATGACGTTGTTAAACTTAAACTTTTTCCTTTTTCTTTAAGGGATAAAGCTAAGATGTGATTAAATTCGTTAGCTCCTGGATCTGTTAGAACTTGGGGGCATTTGACACAAAAATTTTTTGGCTAAATACTTTCCTCCTTCAAAAACTGCTAAGCTAAGAAATGATATTACTTCTTTTACTGAGTATGAAGAAGAATCAATTTTTGAAGCATGAGAACAATTTAAGGAGCTCCTTAGAAAGTGTCCAAATCATGCTCTACCTGACTGGTTAATCATTCAAACATTTTACAATGGGTTAATAGGATCCCTTAGATCTATAATTGATGTTGCTGCTAGAGGATATTTAATGTCAAAACCATTTGATGAAGCTTATGCTTTAATTGAAGAGATGGATACTAATAATTTTCAATGGCCCTCAGAAAGGGTAAATCCTAAGTGAGCAGCTAGTATTCATGATAATGATGTTATATCCATCTTGGCATCTCAAGTTACTGTTATATCTAGAAAATTAGAAAATTTTGCAATAAACTTTTCTCAAACACCTCAAGTGAGTGAGGAAAATTTATTAGGACAATTGAATGAATCTTAATCATTAGAAAATTTACATGCGGTTACTAATTAACCCAATAACCCATTTTCTAACTTTTATAACCCAGGTTGGAAAAATTACCCCAACTTTAACTGGAATAATAAAAATTCTAGTGGCGGAAATCAACAATGGGGAGCACTCAAGCAAACCCAATAGGAAACTGGAACAACCAGGGTAGTTCTAACTGTTGAGCTTCTTATCTTGCTGGCTTCAATAATCAACAATTTAAGGAAAAGAATTTGTCTATAGAAGAAGTTTTTTTACAAACGAGGGTTAATTATAAACTAAAGGTGCTACAATAAGAAATATTGAGAATCAACTATGACAAATTGCTAACATACTTAGCAATAGACCCCAGGAAACACTTCCTAGTAATGTTGAGATAAATCTGAAAGAAAAAAATAAAGAACAAGAATAAATTAAAGTTGTTCAACTTAGGAATGAAAAGGAATTAAATATTGGAATTCAAAAAGAGATTGAAGTTGAGAGAGAAACTGGAAAACCGAAAGAAATTATTTCAAAGGATAAAGAACAACCTATCTCTCGAACTAAAATTGATTTAGAAAAACCACCACCTTCTTTTCCTCGAAGACTTAGACAACAAAAGCTTAATCAACAAATTTCAAAGTTTTTTAAGAAATTTAAAAAGCTTACGATCAACATTCCATTTACAGAAGCTTTGGAATAAATGTTAAGTTATGCTAAATTTATGAAAGAAAAATTAAACAAAAAAAAGGAAGTTTGAAGCTTATGAAACTGTTGCACTTGGGTAAGAATATAGTGCAATAATTCAAAAGAAGCTTCCTCAAAAGCTTAAAGACCTTGACAGTTTTACTATACCCTATGCGATTGGAGAAAAAATTTATGGAAAAGCCTTATGTGATTTAGGAGCTAGCATTAATCTCATGCATTTATAGATTTTTAGAATGTTAGACTTAGGAGAGATTTCTCCCACTACAGTAACCCTTCAGTTAGCTGATTATCTATCATTTATCCTAAAGGGGCTATAGAAGATGCACTAGTTAAGTTGGATAAAATTATCTTCCCTGTGGAATTTTGTACTAGACATGGAAGAAGATAAATAAATTCCTATTATTTTGAAAAGACCTTCCTTGCAAACAGACGTGTTATGATTGATGTGTAGAAAGAAGAATTAAAAATGAGTGTTAAAGACCAGGAAGTAACATTTAATGTTCTGAAGTCAATGAAGTATCTTGCTAAATAAAAAAATGCTAAATGTTATAAGATGGATATTACTGAGAAGTCATATCTGAGCAAAAAGATGAAGTTATATCATATCTGAAAGAATTGGAACTAAGGGTCATTGTTAGGTTCTATAGAGAGTGCACAGTGGGTAATCTAGGAGTGAGAGACTAAAACCTACCCAACACTACTATACATGTTGACACCAACATTAGATTAGCCAATATTTTCTATGCTTAGAAGAGGTAAGGAATAAGTATGCTCCTACTTGTCATAATACCATAGTTAAACCTCTAAACATTTGAAATCCTACACTGACTATGAATTATTTGCAAGGAGAAAGTCTCTTTATATATATCTCCAATTTTCTAAAACTCTACATTTACTTTTAACTTGCATTTATAGGAATTAGTAAACTTTATTTCATTGCATAAACTACTTAAAAAAAATTTGTAGTCTTAATTAAAGGTTTTTCATAGTTAAGATTCTTGTATTTAGTTCTTTCATTTAATTTCTCTGTGGGATCGATACTAAGGTTTTTAACGAAAACTCTACAATACATAAAACGATACATATACTTGGGTAATAACCCTAGTGAGAAAACTATTAATATAAATTTTATAATATTACATTTTTTCTAACTAGACGCTAAATATAAATTGAGTCAAGTTTTGGTCATATTCGGGAACAAAAATATCTCCATAATTGCAGGTCGGGTCAAGTTTTTGGCGTCGTTGTAGTATAGTGGTGAGTATTCCTACCTGTCATGTGGCTGACTTGAGTTTAAAACATCTAACAACATAAATAAATACATTTAAATATACAAAAGAAACAAAAAAACAAAACAACAATACTAATCTTCTTCATCATCTCCATTAGTCTCTTCCTCATATTGCTCCATATCCTTCGGACAAGTGAAGGGTGTATACTCAAGAAATGGGGAAAACTAAGCTGAAGTCGGCTCTCCAATCAAATTGTGATTTCTCATCATTTGTAGTATGAATTCATAAACTCTACTTCCAAAATTGCTAGCTTTATGAAAATATTCATCAAAATGATCCAAGTGGGTCATCTGCTCATACATATGTCCTTGTATAGTAGCAAAGTCATCTTGCAACTCTTGCATTTGCCCATATAAATCTTCTAAAGTGACTTTGGCTTTAGCAGATGTACATGAAGTAGAAGCTCTAGAAGTGGAAGGACAGATCTACTGAAGAACTAGCTCCAAAGCCAAACACATAATGTTTCTCATAAGAACTAACAATAGATCTACATATAGGCTTTAGAAGTTGTAATATTTCTTCCCATTTCTCAAATCCTAATCTTGATTGCTTACATAAAATAAAAATTAGGACAGGATAACCTAAACCTCCAATGGTTTCACCTCTTGAAGAAATATTCTTATAAATTAAAGATCCAATATTTATATTCTTCATTTATTCAATGAAGAAATTCAAGGATGCTCTCTCCTTGGTAACCTCACTAAGATGATTTGAAGGAAGAAGTTGTGCAGAAATAAATAGTGTATGCCTTAGAGGGTGCATTTAACTTTGAGGCAGAGAAATTTACCTTATAATCATTCTTAATTTTCCAAACTCCTCTTTTGTCAGTCAAAAATGCAATCACCTCATCCAACTGTGATTTAGTAGGATCAAATGAAGAATAATTGCATTTCAAAATATTAAGCAACTGGTATAGAGCATTGATGCTCTCAGGTGTAAACTCCACTCTTCTTCCTTGAACATAAATCTAGTCATCAGAGGCTTCAATGAAAATAGCATAAAATTCTTGGATAACAGAAATTACTGCTACCATGGTGAAGTAACAAAAAATTTTCCAATGTTGGGTTATAATTAAGCTTTCAATCACTCCCCCGGGATTGAAGAAAGCCCTCTCCCGATCCAAATTTCTATGAGCAAGAAGATTGTTGTATCTGCACTCGACCTTTATATTGGTGAACTTCCAGAATCAAACTCAAGTCTTCCTTTTCCTCTCTTAGTTTTAGGAGCCATAATCTATAAAAAATTCCAAAAAAATCAACATAAATTCCAAATAATATTCTTAAACTCCCAACAACATTTTTATGTGGTAAGAATTTTTTTTGTCATGGATTCATCACTCATGTCTTCCAAAAATCCAAAATTTTGGCTCTTGAGCAATGTGGGATGAATCCATTGTGAAAATAAAAATTTTTACACTGAAGTGAAGCTCTTTCCTTGATGAAATCGAATAAAAAATTTTCAAGCCCACAAATTGCCCCAAAAACCAAGATTTGAGAAGCCTTAGGGAGCCCCCACACTATTTTTGGCAAAAACTAGGAAGAAGATGAAGATGGGTTAGCAAAAATCAGTGTTTTAAAGCCAGATTCACAGTTCAATCAAACCAGAGCTTAGGCGCCAAATTGTGGCATCTAAGCGCTAGGCCTGACGCTTTCTTTTCTTACCAAATTTTAACAACAAGCACTACACACCATGGCACTATGAACCTTAGTAAGCCAAACATCTTATAACATCTAATTTTCATAAAAAACTAAAAATCACTTATATTTAAATATAAATCCAAACCCCATACAAACAAAAATATTAGTTACTCACAACCTTTAAAACACAATTTCTAAATTATCTTACAGACTACTAAGCACAAAAAACATTCAAAATATTAGAAAACATACAAAAACAAAATAGAGTCTAAAATTTTCAAACACACATCAAAGCGACAAGCACATATAAAAGCTACTATAAAAAATCTACTACATGTTGTCATCAACCTCACTATTCATTACTCTAATATCTCTAAGTGACTGATGCACGTACAAGTTATAGAAGGGATAGTTCGGGAAGTCCTCTTAATCTTCCTAAATCCAACAATTCTTCTTATACATCAATACCTATGCATCATGGATTACAATAGCATGATCTGATAGTTGTTTCATCTATCAATCTAGCTGATCAAACTGATCAGTAATGTTACTAATCCTGTTATGAATCACTGACATCTCCTTCTTTATATTCTTGATTTCTTCTATGATACCAGCCAAACAATCTGCATGTCGAGGTAATTATGATGTAGAAGGGCATGAACACTGATCGATATAAGAACTTTCTCTATGTGTCGCATAAAGATCGATGTTGTCAAACATCAAGATAGATTGGTCCATGGGCTTCCATGGGAGAAGTATCTTTTCCCAACTTTCATAAGGAACCTAGGCTTGACTACAAAGTAAGAAAATAACAATAAGGCTTCCAAGCTCAATTATAAATCCCTTTAGTGCAACTCCAATGATGGATCTATAAATAAGTGCCCCCACATCAATAGATCTTCTCGTCTAAATACAGCAATTGAGGATTGCACTTTCCTCCATTACTTCCTTGATGTTTGTGGTAAGAAGCAATTTGGAAAAAAATGAAAAATTGTTATGGCTTAGATGATGAATTTAATCTTACAGCAGGGAAACTAACCTTAGAATCACTTCTAAGTTACCAACGTTCATCGTTGTCCGTTAAGAATCTGAAAATCTCAGTCAAATTGTCTCTAGTTAGAGTGAAGTTAGCAAATTTGCAAATTGGCACGTCATCCACCAAGAACAACTCGTTAATCCTTGAAGGAGTAAAAGGTACTAACTTTGAATATAAACCAATCCATGATTTAATCCATTAAGATTTGTGAAGAATTCCTTTACGATAGAGATCACATAAGCGATAGTGGTGTAGCAAAATGCTTCCCAATGCTTCTGTGTAATAATTGCCTTGATCTGCCCTCCAGGCATGATGAATCCAGTTTCTTATCAATTTCATCTTCACCAAAGTCCTATCAGGAAGTCTCTGTGCTTCTTTGCTTATGAACTTCTTCTAATCAAAGACTCCAAGAGTCAAACTTGCCAAATCATTGCAATCCATGAATCTTAAAATTCAGTGAAATCTCAAGACTTTTATCACTCCCAAAACTTCTAAATAGTGACGGTTTTGGAGGTTTATAATGGCGGAAACTGTCAGAAAATAGAAAAATCGCTCTAGTTCACGATTCTATAACTATAGCACCTGATTTGGGAGCCTAGGTGCCAGGTTCTCTGTGTTTTGGCGTCTAAGCACCAGATTCCGGTGCCTAGATGCCAGTGCAGAATTGAACACCAGTTTGTCATAGGTCTAAATACTCGTTTTAACCTCCCCTAGGTCATGAAATATATCATTTCAAGTAGTAACAACACATGTACGACTCTCAAACACAATCAAGCAATTACATACAATCAAATATAAAAAAATAAAACTTAATCCACTCTAATAACTATGGGTTGCCTCCCACAAAGTGCTTGGTTTAACATCGACAACCAGACGTATCCACATCTTACTCAAGTTGACCCAACATTAGAATTTCATTAGATATAGATCTATTTTCATCAAAGTAAGGTTTCAGCATATGTACATTTACTTTGAAAATTTTATCATTTTTTATTTCCTGATATCCACAGCACCATAAGAATAAACTTTAACCACAATGAATGACCCCATCCACCTAAACTTCAGTTTCCCAGGAAATAATTTCAATCTTGAATTGTATAATAAAACTTCTTATCCAGGTTCTAGATTCTTTATTAAAATCTTCTAATCATGCCATAATTTCAACTTTTTCTTATAAATCTTTGCATTTTCATAAAATTCATTTCTAATTTCCTCAAGCTCATTCAATTGCAATAGTCGTTTATCACCAGTATCTTTCAAATTATAATTAAATTCTTTGATAGTCCAATAAGCTTTATGCTCCAGTTTTACTGGTAAGTGACAAGTCTTTCCAAATATGAGTTTATATGGGGTCATTCCTATAGGAGTTTTATATGTCGTCCTATAAGCCCATAATGCTCATACAGTTTATCAAACCAATCCACCCTATTAGGATTTATAGTTTTCTCCCAAATTCTTTTAATTTCTTGGCTGGATAATTCTGTTAGACCGCTGGTCTGAGGATTTCAAGAAGTGGCAATTCTATGTTTAATACCATATTTTTTAACAAATGTTTCAATCTTTTTATTCTTGAAATGATTCCCCCCATCTATAATTATTATTCTCAACATCCCAAATCTATTAAAAATAATTCTCTTAAAAAATTTTCCAAAACTTTGAGCATCACGACGAGGTAAAGCTACAGCTTCTATCCACCTTGAAACATAGTCCACTGCAATTAAAATGTATATATTTTTGAAAGATAGTATAAATGATTACATAAAGTCTAAACCCCAAACATAAAAAATTTCAACCTGCAAAGTAAAATTGAGGGGAATTTCATTTCTTCTAGAAATATTGTCTACCCACTGATATTGATCACATGTTTTCACATAAGTATTAACATCTCTAAATATTGTAAGCCAATAAAATCTAGATTGTAAGATTTTATATGCAGTTTTATAAATCCCAAAGTGTCCCCCAAAATTAGAATCATGAAATTTTTGAACAATTTGTTGAGTTTCTTTCATAGGTATACATCTTCTAATAATTTGATCCTTACATTATTTTTATAAAAATGGGTCATCCCAGAAGTAAGATAATGCATCATGCTTAAAATTCTTTTATTGTGGGTATGTCAAGCCACAGGGTCAAATGTTACTAGGTATGAAATTAACTATTTCGGCATACCACATGACACATCCTTTAGTTACAGTATATAAATTTTCATTAGAAAAATATTCATTAATTTCATTTTCAATGTAATCCAAATTTTCATGTTCAAGCCTAGATAAATGATCAACAATCTGATTATCAGTTCCCTTGTTATTTACTACTTTAAAATTAAATTCTTGAATCAGAAGGACCCATATGATTAACCTTGGTTTTGCATCCTTCTTCAACATCAGATATTTAATATCATAGTGATCTGTATACACTATATATTTAGTTCTAATAAGATAATACCTAAATCTATCAAAGGCATATAATATCGCTAATAACTCTTTTTCCATAGTCATATTATTAATTTGAGCTTCATTAAGAGTTTTACTAACATAATGTATTAATTTGAAAATTTTATCATATTTTGTCCCAAAAAATCCTCAATAGCATAATCACTCGCATCACACATCAACTCAAATGATTTTACCCAATAAGGTGAAACAATAATAGGAGCGGTGATTAATTATTCTCTTAATAACTCGAAGACATTTAGGCACTCCAGATTAAAATCAAATAAGAATGTATCACCTGTAGAAACCAACATGTTCTAAGAAACTCCTGACTCCTTTCACAGTATTATGAGGAGGTAGTTTAGTAATAAATTGAATTTTTGTCAGATCTACTTCCATACAATTTTTAGAAATTTTATTTTCAAGTAAAATTCCTCCTGTAACCATAAATTGGCATTTCTCTCAACTGAGAACTAAATTAGTCTCTTTTCAATGATTTAGTACTTTTTTAAATAATTTAAACACGATTCAAATGAAGTACCAAACACTGAAAAATTGTCCATAAAAGCCTTTATTTCTTTCTCAATTAAGTTACAGAAAATGGACATCATACACCTTTGAAAAGTTGCAGGTGCATTGCATAATCAAAAGGTCATTGGTTTAAAAGAAAAATTCTTGTAAGTACTCATGAATGTGATCTTTTTTTATCTTCAGGAGCTATAAGAATTTGGTTATAACCGATATACCATCCAAAAAGAAAAAATATCTATGCACTGTTAGCCTATCTATCATTTGATGTAGAAAAGGTAAAAGAAAGTGATCTTTCTTTGCGACAAGATTTAATTTTCTATAATCAATGCAGATTCGACATAAAGTGACTTGTCGGGTATGAATTAATTCATTCTTTTCATTAGCACATACAATCACTCCCCCTTTCTTAGGAACACAGTGGATAGGACTAACCTAAGCACTATTTGAAATATGATAAATAATTCGAGCATCTATCCACTTTATAATTTCTTTCTTAACATATTCTTTCATTATAGGGTTCGGTCTCCTTAAGGATCAGCCCTCGGCGTATGATTCTCTTTCATTGAAAATTGGTGCATACAAATTGAATGACTGATTCATTTAATATCAGCTATCATCCATCCAAAAGCTTTCTTATAATTTTTAAAAATTTCCATTAATTTTTGTTCTTGGTCTTCAGTCTGGTCAGAGGATATTATAGCAGGTAATGTAGATGAGTTCCTTATAAAAGCATACTCTAAATGCAAAGGTAGAACCTTTATCTCCAGTTCAGGCAATTTTTTCATCGAAGGACTGAGAGATTTAGTGTTTTCACTAGTGTCCAACAACTCAAAATTTTCTTGAACATAATTAGCATCCTCATTAATCTTTTCAATTATTTCATCTTTCAGATCAATATCTTCTTTATACTCAAATTCTTGTTGTTCCAGTTTATCTTCATAATGTTCCTTGAAATGGCTGCTACTTGGATGATTGATAAGTTTCATTCTAAAACATTCATCCTGACTTCCCTTTGTTGGATGTTTCATTGCTTTTAATATATTAAATTTCACTTCCTAGTCATTGAATCTTATGGTTAACTCGTTGCTTTGCACATCTATCATCACTCTTCTAGTAGCAAGAAAATGTCTCCCTAAAATGAGTGGGATTTCTTTATTTTTATACATATCTAATACAATGAAATCAACAGGAAAGATAAATTTATCCACTTTTACTGACACATCTTCTTTAATCCCCTTCGAGTAGGAAATTGATCGATCATCTAACTAAAGAGTTACAGAGTTGGGAGAGATCTCTCTCAAGCCTAGCCTTCAAAAAATAGATAGAGGCATAAGGTTAATGCTAGCCTTAAATCACATAGAGCTTTCCCATAAAATCTATCTCTTATTGCACATGGAATAGTAAATATACTAGGATCTTTTAGTTTATGATAAAGTTTCTTTTGAATTATTACGCCACTCTTCATTAAGAGCAACAGTCTCATTGTTTGTAAACTTCCTTCTCTTATTAATAACATCTTTCATAAACTTTATATAGCCCTGCATATGTTCCAGAGTTTCAACAAAAGGAATACTAATAGTTAGCTTCTTAAATATTTCCATAAAATTTGAAAATTGTTTATCCATATTATGTTGTTGAAGTCTCTAAGTAAATGGAGGTGGTGGTCTTTCTAAATTGATCTTCATTAGAGAAATAATTTTTCTAAGTCTTGAGGAATATCTTCATCGGACTTTTCAATTTCTTTTCTCTCTTTCTCTACTTCAATCTCTTTTTGAACTCTCGTATCCAATTCTCTTCCACTTTTTAATTGGACATCTTTATCTTGTTCTTTTCTCTGATCTTTAGGATTAATATCAGTATTACTAGGAAGTCTTCCCTGCGGCCTATTGCTAAGGGTATTAGCAATCCATCATAGTTGATTTTCCATATTTTTAATTGTTGCTCCTTGACTTTGTAATTGGTTTCCCATGTGTAACACCAGTTCTTCTATAGACATTGTTACTATTAAATCCATGAAGATAAGTTGATCTATAGTTAGTACTATCCTGGTTATTCCAGTTTCCCAGTAGGTTCACTTAATTATTTCCCCATTGTTGGTTAGCACCACCAGAATTGTTATTCCAGTTAAAGTTGGGGTAGTTTTTCCAACCTGGGTTATAATTGTTAGAATAGGGGTTATTAGGTTTATTGTTAATTGCATTCAAAGTCTAAAATGTAGGATTGTTTGAATCAATCATTTTTCATAATGGATTTTCCTCAATTACTTGAGGTGTTTGAGATAAACTCATTCTCAATTGATCTAACTTTCTTGATATATCAACTACTTGAGATGTTAACATAGAAATAGCGTCAGAATCATGAAACTAACAATTCTTTTAAGATTTACCCATTCAGAATGCCATTCAAAATTATTCGTAGTGATTTCTTTGATTAAAGAATATGCTTCATTAAATAGTTTTGACATTAATCATCCACCAGCAACAACATCAATAATATATCTAAGAGGTCCTACTAACCAATTATAAAATGTTTGAATTATTACCCAATTTGGAAAATGCTAATTTAGACACTTCCTAAGAAGTTCTTTAAAGCACTCTCAAGCCTCATATATTGATTCCCCTTCAAACTAACAAAAAGGTGTAATGTCATTTCTAAGCTTAGCAGTCTTTGAAGGTGGAAAATACTTAGCCAAGAATTTCTATGTTAGGTCACTCCAAGTTCTAATAGATCGAGTTCTTAATGAGTTCAACCACATATTAGCTTTATCCCTTAAGGAAAAAAGAAAAAGCCTATGTCTAACAACCACATTAGAGACACCATTATACTTAAATGTGGCAAAAGTTCTAGAAAACTTGCAGTGGAGTTCCTCGAAACTGGTTATTTTGTACCATCTGAATGATAATAAGTTTTAATTCAAATGTGTTAGCATCTACGACAGGAGTTTGAATACTTCAATGAATTTCATCTATCACAGGGTTAGCATAATCTCTTAATGGTTTTGGTACATTGTCATCAATTTGATTTTCGAAATTATTATGTAAAGTACTTTCCATTTCTTGAAAATTGTGAATTTGTTTTTTTTTCTAATTTTTCTAATAATTTTCTCTAACTCAAAATCGTAAGGTACTAAATCTTCAGATCTTGCACTACACATATGCTTTTAAAGATAAATAATAAAAGAAGCAAAATACACTAACTAAAATAATAAATATATCATTTTTTTTAAATACACACACAAGCACGCATATATAAATGACACTACAATTTTTCTATAATATTTCTACAATTAAAAATAAAGATTTTCCTAAGTCAAAAATGTTTCATTGCTAGCCCGAAAACAGCGCCAAAAACTTAACCCTATCCGCAATTACACAGTTATTTAAGTTTAGAAATATGACCAAAAGCTTAACCCAATTTATAGCATCTGTGTGTAAAATATTAGATAAATATGATAAAAATGGTAAAAATGGTTTACACACTAGAGGTAATATGCTAACATACTTATCATTTCAAGTAATATAGGATTTTCTTTAAAACCCCCAGTATGTTCCATGGAGATAGGAAAAACTCTTATAAAATTGACTTTAATAAATCCTTCTTTAAATTGTAATAAACTTATATAGGAAATGATTGCAAGTTTCTTGTGTAATATCTATTCCTATAGAATTAAAAGGAATGCTAAGTATGCTAAGAAAATGCAAAATGTAAATGTAGGACTCGATTCTCCACCTCGTTCTAGGTTTGTTAGCTTAGAAGTCTGTGTTGGTTTTGTAGATCTTATCGGTCAACGCTAATACGAGCAGTGTGTTTGCCTAGCACACCACACCTATTGGGGGTCTATTTGTTGACCTTACTTTTGATCGAGGTTTAGTTTTCTCTCTTTAGTAGCCTAAGGTCTAGCCATATGACTTTCCTGTTGATTATTCCTAGAAAACTAGAAAAGGATCCCTCATTATTAGAAACTCTAAACTCTTCCTTGCTTAACTTGAAGTTACACATATTAGTCCTAACCTGTAGCACTTAGTAGGTCGGGTCATGTCGGTCGCCATGCGGCTGGGTGCGGTTTAATTTAGCGTAATATAATGTTTAGAAATTCGGTATTTTAATTTAAAGAAAATGGGGTCAAATTGATCCCATTGATTCCTACAGTTTGGATAATCGAGCTAACCACAAGTAATGTACCACCCTGAAAGGTAATACACTGCTTGATAATGGCTCAATTAAATAAACTATAGAAATAAATGACTTCCGTTTGATCTGCAAGTTTGCATGATGACCGACAGATTCCCCTATTTGATATGGGAGTTAAATAAGGTTTATTTTAAGTTTGGGTTCTTTTAAGTTCCCTATAAGGGCAAGCCCCTATAGTTAATTACATCTTAAGCGAACGTATCACTTAAGAAAACTCTCGATAAAAATCAGGAGTATTTTGTTTTCATGAATTCAAAAGGAAGGGTTTTCAACGAACATGAATTAAAATCTTCAATAGGGATTGGTTCAAAGGTGAAAGATTTTTTTTTAAGAATCAATGGAAGAAAAGTAGGGGAGATTAAAGATCCAGAATAGGTTCTTGAAACCCCCCAAACTATCCTAATGTTTGGCTCAATTTAGGATGATATTAATTTAAGCTAACTTTTGCCAGTTTTTTTAATTAGGACTTAGATTTATGTAATGATGGTCTACCCATAAAGCTTAGAAAGATAGGAGGTTTTACGTCGAGCGATTACCTCAGAATCCTAAAACAAGTTAGGACATACTGCATATCGGGACTATGCAGAGGCCTAATAAAAAGAGAGGTTTATTTCATAAAAGACAACCTCGAAATCCTAAGGATTGTTATTTAAACTAAAGAAAGAGTCTTGAACGAGCTGCCCACGAAGTCTGCTCCAAGTTTCATACTAAAATGTCTTCAGGTCTTCAAGTTTTCATGTCCTCCAATCTTATTATTAAAAGTTTTATTTGTTTCGATAATTTTATAATGAATTAATTAAAGGGTAGTATAGCTCAAACCTAGGCCAAGGCTAAGTTCACTTAAGCTAAGTAATTCCCTGGTGTTATGATTTCTAGGTTTTCCCTAATCTAAACAACTTTTATTCCTTCATTATCTGTCCTTAACACATGCATTTTATTATTTGATAAAAGCAATAAAAGAACATGCACTGAGATACATAAAACAATAAATAGAGCAAATAAATAAACAATGTTTTATCAATTTTTTATTAAGTTTTAATGATTTAATTAGTGGTAACTCAGTCAAGATGTCTATTGCTCCGTCGTCCTGGGTCGCCAGATGCTCTAGCTTACTTAGTCCGAAAGGTGGTTGCCCACCAGGACCGAAAGATTCTTGTCAACATCCACAGAATGCATCGTCCAAGAAAACTTTGTAAACTAGAACAAAAAGGGGTTTAAGTTGTGTTATGTGATCTTTGTGATTAAGATTTGATTATTCTTGAATTACTTCATCAATTTTAGGATTGAAATATTTTAGGTTGTTTACATCTTGTTGTCGGATTTTAAGTGTTTTATTTTAGTTATTTTGGTTCACTTGTTATCATTTATGTGAAGTTTGACGACTTCGAAGCTGACTTAACCTCAAAGTCATGCTTTAAAGCCTTGTTGTATTTGTTTTCGTATAAGTTTAAATTTTAATGTGTTTTATGTAAATTTTACCCCTCCCAATGTATTTTATTTTATTTTTTAATTGATGTTCAAGTTGAGGGGTTTAGGTTTAACTTAGGCTTAAGGTTTTACCTAAAAGGTTCTCCTGTGTTCAACCTATGGATTAGGTTCTTAACCTAAGGTTTAGGGTAGGTTTAGCTAAAGGCTAAACTATGATCAGGGTTGGATTAGGGTTAACTAACCTAAGGTTTAGGTTAACTAATCCTATTAGTTTAGGGTTAACTAACCTAGGGTTTAGGTTAGCTAATCCTATTGGTATAGGGCTAACTAACCTAGAATTTAGGTTAACTAATCCTATTGGTTTAGGGCATTAGATTAGGGTTAGCTAACTTAAGGTTTGGGTTAACTAATCTTATTGGTTTAGGGTTAATTAACCTAAGGTTTAGGTTAATTATTCCTATTGGTTTAAGATTAACTAACCTAGGGTTTAGGCTTAGCTAATCCTATGAATTAGGGTTAACCAACTTAAGGTTTGGGTTAACTAATCCTATTGGTTTAGGGTTAATTAACCTAAGGTTTAAGGTTTAGTTTAGGATGAACCTAATATGTAGGTTAAACTAAACTAAAGTTCATGCTGACTAACCCTAAAATCCAAGAAGTTCTAAAGACTTGGTCTAAAGACTGACTGACCTAAAGCCCTAAATGACTAAAATTGGACTTAATGGGTGATTGACTCAATTCTTATGTTGGTTGATCAAGTATATAATCAGGTTGAACAGGACCTAAAGAGAATTGGCTAGGTTGGACTTTGGTTGAGCTTGGGATAGGTAAACTTAGCCTAAGTTAAATCTGAACCCTAATTAACGTGTTTTAATTATAAAAATTATTTTAAACATGATTTTAAAATCGTTAAACCTCTGTTAATGGTCAAACGTTCAATCAGAGAGAGTTTTACAATTTTTATAATTTTTATAATTATTAATTTACATAAATATGTCGTTTCAATCAAAATCAAAATACAAATGTAGAGAAACTAAAATGTCTTGGAAAAATCAGAGAATCTTTCCCCAATGCCATTTAATATCTCTGTCAAATTTCATATTTTCCCACTTATGTTTTAATTTTTATGATTTAAATACTCCATAACTTCAAAAATTAATTTAAAAATATTTACTTGATGAAAAATTATGATTTTGGATGAAAAATTATGATTTGATGAAAAATTATGATTTTGGTTTTGAAAAATCCTCCTCCTTTTTCTGAGTTCATAACATCTTTTATTTTATTTTTTTTAGTTTTCTACAAAAGGTTATGTAATTTTGAAATTTAATTATAATTTTTTTTTCAAATAAAATAATAAAATAAATAAAACTATTGTTGCATCTGCTCCCTCCCTCGCGCGACGCCCGCGAAGCCGGACCCCAACGCATGCATGGAGGAAAAAAACCAACGGCCGAAACTTTCCGGAGTTCGTCCTTCGCTGATCCTTCGCTAAATTTTGCGTTCTTAGGCTCGTTTTGTTCAACTCGAAGAATAGATCACATCCATAGGGATACTTGAGTATTTTGTGATTTACTTTTCGATCTGAAAGGCTTCTTAAGTATTTTGTGATTTACTTTTCGATCTGGAAGGGAGGGAAGTTCGAGATTATTATTTCAATTTAAGAGATATACTTGTGCCTAAGAGGTTTGTCCTCAATTAGGTTTGAATAAATAGGTCTTCCTGAGCTTATCCAACTCCTCGTGGCGTCGTTTTGACGTAATTTTCACGTCTGGTCGGAGGTTCGCCGGAATTTAGCTCGGTTTCTACTTTTCCGGCAACGTCAGCGTTTTCTGGCGAGAGAGAAGAAAGGGGAGCTACTGTTGCGTGTGTGGAGAAGGAATTAAGAGTGGGGCGGGGGTGCTGTAGTGGGTTGTTGTTGTTGTTAAGAAGAAGTGGTGTATTTTTGTAGGAGGAAGAAAGTGGGAGTATGAGAGAGAGAGAGATTTTTTTTTTTAATTATATATGCTGCTGTAGGCGTGGGAGAGGGGAGAGAGAGAGAGATATATGATTTTTTTTTTAATGGTGGCTGTAGGGGAGAGAGAGAGAGATATATATGATATATATATATATATTATTCCCACGCCTGAGATGGGATATGGGGAGAGGGAGAGAGAGGTGAAATGAACGTCCTCCCTACGTGAAATCAATGTTCTGGACGCAATCATGCAGTCCGTTTCGTCATCCGGGGTCGTTCAGCCCACTTTCGTCGACGGTCATGTCAAAAATGCGTCAAATTTAATTTGCGTTGGATTTTTTTTTTTGTGATCGACCATTTTGGAAATTGATCATGGGCCAATTAAATTGATTTGAATTCATTTGAAGTTGGATATAAACATTTTGAATTTGAGATTAAGGTATTTGATTAGTCATGGAGCTCAGTTTGGAGATTTATGTCGAAGTGAGTGAATTTGGTCAAATTAGACCCAATGGATGGTCAAGAATTGATTTTAGGAGTGTTTGAGATGATTTTGGAGAATTTGAGAATTTTTGGTTTATTAGTAGCATTTTGGTAATTTTGGCTAACTTTGGTCAAAGTGGTCAAAAGGTTGATTTAAAGGCTCGAGGTGGCTCAGGAAGAAATTTGAAGTCAAACGACAGTGTTTGGGGTCATTTTCAATCAATGTGGAAGGTTTTATGATCCCCAAAGCATTTTTTAAGTATTAATTATTTTGCTGTTGAAGTGTCAAAAAGTTATCCGGAAGTTTGACAATATTACAGTCAAAATTCTCAGGAAGTCATAAAGAATGATTTGGTGTGATTTTTAGGATTTATTGGTGATTCTAGGAAGTTTTGGGAAATTAGGTATTTTGTGGGTCCAAGGGCATTTTGGTAATTTTTGGGAAAATTGGGTATTTTTGCAATTTTGGGTTTCAAATGGTCTAAATGATAATATCAAATGGTTTTAAATTGTTTGTGTGATTCAATTGCAATTTTGGGAAATTTTGATGAATTAGAACATTCAAGTGGGGTATTTTAGAGTGAACTGGGTTCAAAAAATTTTGGTCAGCCCCATGGGTGTAATGACTACAACATTGTGATATGAAAATGCAATGTTTATGATGATCATGGGACTATGAATGATGATGCAATGTATTGAAGTCCAAAAAAGGTGTATAACAGTACAAGACTTTCTTGTGGTCCAAAGGTCCTATAGGAATTCTCATCAGGGTTCCCTTATATAATCTCTAATCTTTGTATTAAAGATTATTGATCACATATAGAACCAACATAGAGAACAAAGACTTGTTGAAATGTCTAAGGAGAAGGTGGGTACCATTTCTAAGATGCTAAGATAGTCATTAGGAAATTCCTAAGGCTAGATCCTAGTCACTAAAGGAGATACCCAAAACCCTCACCCAAAATGTGAGGTCAACAGGTCAGTATGGAGGATCTCAAGGAGAGTCCCCATAGAACTGCTTGACCTTAGGGTTGACCCTGGGCCTTAGGGTTGACCCTGGGTGACCCTGGGTGTTGGTCTAGAGCTATTTCACTCACTTGCACTCACTATCACTTGTATTAACTTACAACCCTAAACCCATAATTGTTGACTTTGATCCCTTGATCTTTTGGGAGACTCATGTGGATGGTCCCCTAGACCCACTAGCCCTAGGCTAGGGTTTAGCTAAGATCAGTACATAGAGGACCCATATGGGTATTTCATTGGTCCAAAGCTCATATAAGGTGGTTGGAACCCCAAGTCTACCAAAAAAATCCAACTTGGCCTTTGACCCCAAATTCGCCCAAACTACTTAAATGCCCTTGAAACCTTAAATTTGGCCAAAACTCCCAAATTCATCCAAAATACCCAAACTTATTCTAAAATCATTTCAAAATACCCAAATTGCCCAAATCCACCAAAAAATTCTAAAATTACCAAAATACCCTTAAATTTGCCAAAATTACAAAAATACCCTAGGCACCCCAAACTTTCCCCCAACATCCAAAATCACTTCAAATATCTCCAAAACCAATTTGGACCCTTCAATTGAACCCAATTTAACCAATTTGAACATTTTGATTAAAACCCCTAAATTACCAACTTTGACACAAAAGCCCCAAATTGCCCTTAAAGGCCCAATTTCTCCAAATTCACCCCAAATGTACATCAATTTCATTCCAACTTTCCCCACTTTTCAATTCTAAACTCAATCTCATCTTTCCTATGATCATTTCAAACCAAATCCAAGCCTAATTGACCCATACTTTGAGCTTAATTTTGATCCAAAACCTCAATTTTGACCATATGACTTGATCTCACGTAATTGAACCATATGATTCATTCAATTGCAAAAATTTGAATCCTAAATTCTTCCTAACAATCCTACACATCCAATTGGACCTTCAATTGGCCTTGGCCAAGCCTCAAATTCACTCAATTTTAACCCAAGTCCAAAATCCCCAAATTTGCTCCAAATTGGTTAGATCCCCAAATTCCACCAAATTGAATGCCCTAACCACAAAATTGGCACCCAATTGATGTTTATAACTCTTCATGACATTCCTATAGACCATTTTCAACCATAAATTTTGACTTAGCCCACAACCTTAGCCCACCCTAGACCTAAGTCTAACCCAACACCCCTAAATTGAACCTCCAAACCAATTTAATATCACTCCAAATATTTTCTAAACCTCTTATGAAAATCATCTACACAATATTGATCAATAAATTGAGCTCTATTTCATGGCTATCCTAACCCAAACCTAACTTCTAGCCATTTTGACCCAAATTAAACCCATACACCGAAATTGACTTAGTCATGCTAAAGTCACCAAATTAAGGTCTCCACAGCCACTAAGCACACTCTATTGACCAGGCTAAACCACCTTAAACTAGCTTGGTGAGCAATGGACCAAGGGTTCCCTAATTTAAGGGATCTTATCCCATTTTTGGGCTTTAACCAAACCCCCACCATCACTTGTCATTGAGGTTTAGCCATAATTAACCCTCTCCCTTGCTCACCTGACCACCTGGCCACCACCCCTGGCCCTTCCGGCTAGCCTAGAGGCACATCATCACTTGCCATTGAGGGTTAATCATAATTAACCCTCATAATTAACCCTCTCCCTTGCTCACCTGACCACCTGGCCACCACCCCTGGCCCTTCCGGCTAGCCTAGAGGCAAGAAAATGCCAAAATTGAGAGCCACCACCCCTAAATAAAACCCAATTCTAACACCAGAGGCCAGCTCATCCCAATCGCTCCTGAGCTCCTCAGCCCTCCACATAAGCACCATTTTCCACCCATCAATTGGCTCTGGTGGCCAACTTAATCTCTTCTATTTAATCAGCCCCTCCATGTCGAAGAAGGAGAGTTCCAAATTCTTAGGGAAACTCTGCCAAAATCTCACCAAAGACTCTCCAAGCATCCCTAAGCTTAATCCAACAATCTTCCATCTGTGATTCCCACAATGAGAGCCCAATTTTGAGCTCAAAAGTTCATCTTAGAATAGGACATCTCTCCACAGTCCACCAAACTCAAATTAATTTTGCACACACCATCACACCATCCCTAACACACCATCCCTAGAGCAAGAGGAGTTGATTCTCCATCAAAGCCCCCTCTAAAACAGCCTTTAGGATAGCTCTAGACCAAAAGCTGAAATCCACCTTGATTAAAATCATACCTAAACAATTCATCAAGGCTTAAGACTTCATCCGAAGGTTCTTTTGGGTCCAATCAAAGCTACCACAACCATCTGATTGAGGCCTCCCCCTCAGACAAAGGTATTTAACCCTAACCCTAATCCAAGCCATTTTTTATTCTTCATACATCTTTATTGTATTTCATACCATATAAACCATATAGATGTGTTTTTCTTGAGTAGATGAAGGTTTAGAAACAATTTAGAAACAAGGTTTAGAAACAAGCCCCATGTGATTTGGTTGAGTCTAGGCGAAGATCTTAAGGTTTTTGTATGAACAGCTAATGGGTTAGGTCACTTGGGGACGATGAACAAATGTCGTCCGATCGTGCTTTTATCCATTAGACGGTCTTGATGAAGCTGAAAAAGGATAAGGTGCATAAAACACGGTCCGTTTGGCAGATACATGGTTGGCAGCCTCAAATGGCGGAGCGCCACGTGTTCTTTCGTTGCCGCCTAGGATCCAGGCAAGCCTTTAGAGCATACGAGGATGAGTTGGCGTCGTGTGGATAAGTAGAAAAAATAGGGATTTTTGAATTATTTTAAATTCTTAAACTTGAAAAATTTTAAATGTTTAAACTTGAAAAATATATATCTTTCTCTAGAAAAATCATAAAAATAAAATAAAAATTTACTCTTGCTCAGTGAACAGAGGAGAATAATGTGGACTAAAATTAAAAATTATTTTCTTATTCCTTAATTGTTAATGAATTAAATACCCTCAGGAGTATTTTAATTCTATATGATAAAAATTTGTTCACCATGGCGTGAAATTTTGAGGGCTTATTTTTCATGATAAAGACTATGTTCTCTGATTTCTCCAAGGCCAGGGGACATCTCCATGCTTCTAGTATTAATTTTCAAGCTAATGTGACTATTTTGGCTTATTTTAATTATATAAATTAAAATATCATTTGAAAAATTATGAAAATAATTTTAGTAGGTTTCCTATGGTCAGAGAAGTCTAGAAAAAATATCATGATGACTTGAATTATCCTGTAAATTTCTATATTTACTTAAATGTAAATATCTTGTGTTAATTTATGTAAATTATATACTTATAAAAAATTGACAAAATTAGCCCCACATTGTTCATAAAATCATGTTTATTCACTGTAAAAATTTAAAAATTATTTTATTAAGTCAAGTATTAAAGTTGATTTTTTAAGGAACTTTGTATTTTGACACAAAAATAATTATATTAAATTAAATACACTTGGAAAAATTATGAAAAGTTGTTTTCTGAGTTCCTTGTGATCAGAGGCACTTACAAAAAATAAAAATTACTTTCTTAGAAACTACTTAATTTTTAAGCCTTATTTTGAATTTTAAAATGATTAAAAATAATTAAAAATTCCAAAAATATCAAAACATTTCAAAATATGCCTAATTGTCCTCTGATCACTTGGGACTCATTAGAATAATTTTCCTAATTTTTCTAAGTTAAAAATAAATTTTAAAAGGCTTAAAAGTGGATTTTGCTTATTCTCCCATTAAAATAATTATAATAAATTAATTCAAAAAATCATGAAATTTTGTCTAAGTATTTTTCTTACCTAGGGTTTGTAATTACCTCATGGATATGATACTCTAAACCCTCAAAGTCATTTGAGTTGTGTTTAGTGAGTTATGAGATGAAGTGCCCCTAGGGTGAAATAGTCATTTTAGGCTTTGGTGCCTTAATCAAAATTTAGGATTAACCAAGGGAAAAATGGGTAATTTTGATCTTAATAAATATATTTGGATGATTGAAATACAATGGGGTTAAAAGGCAGAAACTCACTCACCACCCTTGCACAACATCAATAAAACCATAATCCTCATAATCTTCATGACTTGGAAATCAATTAAGATCAGACGATTCTTAAGTGATGGACTTAAGTTGGAAAAATGATAGTTTATTTGGTGATTAACATATTTAAAACTACAAGCCTGACCTTAATTGTGGGCACCACAACCTTTAAATGACCTAAACTTGCCTTGGGGGCACTGTCGGCGCTATTTCGGGGATTGAAGGGGAGTTGCCCGTAAGAAGTTGTCGGTCATCAGAATCAAAATCCCGTCACCCTCCTCGTAAAGACATTTTAATTTATATATATATAGTTTTAGAAAAATATGAAATCAAACTGACCCCATATTTTTCATAGTTTAAGGACATGCTTCCTATAAGGGAAAGCCCCTATAGTTAATCACATCTTAAATGACCAAAGTCACCTAAGAAGACTCTCGATAAAAATTAGGAAATATTATCTTCAAGGACTTTCAAATGGTAGGACATTTCAATGAGATTAGATGTAGAGGTATGAAATGGGATTGGTTCAAATTTGGAATATTTTATTGTAGAATCCAAAGGACGAAGAACTAAGGGATGTCATGGCTCCAGAGGAGAACCCCAGTGACTTCCCAAGCTATCCTAATGTTTGGCTTTGGTTTTGAGGAAAAATATTTAGGTGTTTCGTCCTGTCAATTTTACTATTTAGGGCTTACATTCGTGTGAAACAATCACACAGTCTGGAAGATGTGAGGATTTTGGTCGTGAAAAATGACAACCTCGGAATCCTAGACGAGTTAGGGTTTATATTGTATAATAGGGCTATGCAAAGGCCTAAAGATAAGGTGAGGATTTACGTTGCATAAGCAAGCAACCTCGAAATCCTATGGCTTTATTATTTAAGTTTAAGGAAGGAAGATTGGTTTAGTTGGGGAAGACAGATATTGCTGTTGAAGATGGCCGTGCTGCCCACTATGCTAGCACCAAGTTAGGAATTAACATTTAGTCAAGTGTATCAGACGAGTTTGAGTTATCTAGCGTGTCAAGTTATAATGTCAAATCAGGTGGCCCTATGGTTGAAGTTATTTAAATTTCATGAGGGCATATTAAAGTTGATTAGAGCGACACCGGTTAGGATCCTACGGTTCCCTCGTTCCGACACCATTATTTTCTATTGGATTGACTTAGTCCAAATGAACTTACTCTAAACTCAACTTAATGAGTTCCATAATTTCATTTAAACCGTAGGAAGCCTCGTTAGCAACTGTGGGCTACCTCCTCCCAGGGATTCCCGATCATCCGATAGAGACGTCTTAATTTAGTTGAAGTTGTAGTTTTA